>NC_081816.1:19819166-20126250 GCF_030704535.1 Vitis vinifera | reverse complement strand
ATCTCCTATTTATTATGATGATGTTAGAGAGAGGAAACTTTTAAGGCTTGAACTTGTGCAGTTAACTATTGAAAAGGTTGACTTGGTTAAATAAAGATTGAAAGCAGCTCAAAATAAACAAAAGAGTTATGTTTATAATCACATGTGAGATTTGGAGTTTAAGGTTGGTGATAATGTTCTCTTAAAGGTTTTGCCTACAAAGTCTACGATGGGATTCGAGAGAAACAGAAAGCTTAATCCTCGATTTGTGGGACTATTTGAAATCTTGGAAAGAGTAGGTACCTTGGCATATAGAGTGGAGTTGTCCCCAAGATTGTTTAAGATTCATAATGTGTTTCATGTATCGGCTTTGAGGAAGTATGTTTTTTATCCCTCTCATGTTGTAGAGTTGGAGCCTATTCAAATGTCAAAGGATTTGATTGATGAAGAAGTACCCATTTTGATTGTAGATGTGATAGATAAGGTACTAAGTTATGCTATTGCCAAGTTGGTAGAGGTTCAATGGAGCAATTACAGTATTCGATAGGCCACTTGGGAATTAGATGAGGAGATGAGAGAAACATCCACTTTCTTTTTTTTTTTTTTTAGATTCAGATATGTCAAGTTTAGAGGACTAAACTCGACATGGGCGAGTGAAAAAAATAAAATAAAATAAATGTTGAGAATTTGGTAAAGTACAAAGTTGGTATAATAATAATAATAATAATAATAATTTAATACAAGACAAAAAAGAAAACAATTTTAGGAGTTTTTGTAACGACCCGCACCCAACCATGTAGATATTATCCGCTTTGGGCCGAAATGGGCCCTCACGGCTTTAAAACGCGTCTACTTGGTTAAGAGGAGCCTCTACATATATAGCGCCAGGAACTTCCTCCCCTATCCGATGTGAGACATCACAAATACCCCCCCATGCAGACACAACGTCCTCGTTGTGTCCCATGGGATTGCGGGGTCAAACAGACAAAGCCAAACAAACTCCCACACCGGGGTCGGGGATCGGCTCTGATACCATTTGTAACGACCCACACCCAACCATGTAGATATTGTCCGCTTTGGGCCCAAGGGGGCCCTCACGGCTTTAAAACGCGTTTTCTTGGTTAAGAGGAGCCTCTACATATATAGCGCCAGGAACTTCCTCCCCTATCCGATGTGGGACATCACAAATTTGTAACGACCCGCACCCAACCATGTAGATATTATCCGCTTTGGGCCGAAATGGGCCCTCACGGCTTTAAAACGCGTCTACTTGGTTAAGAGGAGCCTCTACATATATAGCGCCAGGAACTTCCACCCCTATCCGATGTGGGACATCACAAATACCCCCCCATGCAGACACAACGTCCTCGTTGTGTCCCATGGGATTGCGGGGCCAAACAGACAAAGCCAAACAAACCCCCACACCGGGGTCGGGGATCGGCTCTGATACCATTTGTAACGACCCACACCCAACCATGTAGATATTGTCCGCTTTGGGCCCAAGGGGGCCCTCACAGCTTTAAAACGCGTTTTCTTGGTTAAGAGGAGCCTCTACATATATAGCGCCAGGAACTTCCTCCCCTATCCGATGTGGGACATCACAAATTTGTAACGACCCGCACCCAACCATGTAGATATTATCCGCTTTGGGCCGAAATGGGCCCTCACGGCTTTAAAACGCGTCTACTTGGTTAAGAGGAGCCTCTACATATATAGCGCCAGGAACTTCCTCCCCTATCCGATGTGGGACATCACAGTTTTAGTTTAAAATATATAGACATTGAGTGATTATTGGTAATAGATTTTTGGAAAGAACATATATTTTATGGAAATTTGGAAATTCTTTAATTAAATTGTCATTGATTAGGAAGTTGAAAATAATATTAGTGAAGATAATATTAGCTTTGGAAATTATTTAGGATTGCTAATATTAATATAAAATATTATTTGGATTGTCTAATTTAAAAATTTTAGATAAATAGCTCATAGTAGTAGTTTTTTTATTTTTTTATTTTTTTTGTTATGTTAGGTAATGGGTAGATTATTAATGATTAATTTCTTCAAGGTTTTTTAGTGCTTCTTTAATGTAAGGAAAATTAATGCAGATTTTGTAAAAGAAAATGGTTTTCTTTTTATATGTTATTTTCAAATGTATAAAATATTATTTTTGTTTTTATACATGGATCAAACATATTTTGCATGATATATATATTAGAACATTTTTCTTTTTTATTATAATAGAAAAATATGGAGATATTATGCTTTTGTAAGTTTGAATAAATGAAACAAAGTGCTTGACTCTCTAATTTATTTTATCTTAGTCATCGGGATATAATAGTTGACATTTTCGGCCCTTATCAACTGGATATAATAGTTTACCTTCACATTTCTTGATGGAAATGTATTACTTTGAATCTCAACCTCTAGGGATTTGGTTAAAGACTACTAGAATTAGTAGTGTTTGGTTTTGTCCATCTTAAAAGGAACAAATTTGAGGTCAATCACTCATTTGTAAAGTCTTACCTAATTGGACATTATTTGTTATTTGATGACCAAAGTAAAAATATATTGAAGGTGTTTGATTTGGATTTGATATGCAATTATTTTGACATAAATATGAAAAAAAAATGTTGAAAAGATTTAGATGTTTTAGCATATTTGAACTCAAAAGTTTTTATAAAAAAAAAGTACTTTATATATCCTATTTATAATCATACTTGAAAATGTTTGATCCATAAAATTGTATTAATATTTCTTATTGGGCTTTGGGCTCATTCTCTTTCGTTAACAATTTTTTTTTTTCCAGATACTCTCAATTTGGGCAAGAAGTGATGTTTAGGCTGGGAATTAATTGTCTTTATTAGGATTTTGGTTCAAACTTTATTTTGGATAGTGTTAATATGTTAGAATTTAATTAATATTTGAATTATTTGAGTTTGGAGTTATATGGATAATAGTCCCTCTAGATTCACGTCAACCTTATATATATATATATATATATATATATATATATATATATATATATATATATATATATATATATTCTTTTAATCTACTTTACTTTCCCCCACCTTTCCCCCCTTCTCTCCATCTCATTCTCACTCTTTATCAAAAAATAAAGTTTTAATTATCAATTGTGGTTTCAGTTAAAAAATGAAGCCTTAATCAACAACTGAGGTTTCAATTCAAAAATGACTCATCAATTGTTAATTGCAATTTTAATTAAAAAAAATAAAGCATCAATTGACAATTGAGGTTTCAACTTATTTTTTTTTAAAAAAATATTTTTTATAATATGACTCCTACGTGGCAATAAAATGATTAGTTTGAACATAAATTTTACAAATGAGTTAAACCATATTTTTTTTTTTTCTATAAAAGGGCTATTTTGCCCCAAAACTTAGCTCAAAGTTAAAATTTAAGAATAAAAATTAAAAATTGAAAGTTAAAGCTTAAAATCAAAAATTAAAAATTGAAAGTGAAAGCTTAAAATCAAAATTGAAAAATTAAAAATTGAAATTTAAAAATTAAAATTAAAAAATAAAAGATAAAATTAATAAGAAAGTACGTGTATCAGAATCCATGCGTCATATATGTGTGCATCAATCTACAAAATATATAAGATTGGAGACGGGATTGAAGTCATAAATGAGATTAAGATAAAAGGATAATAGAAAGATGACTTTAGAATGCTGCCAAAGTGTAATGCCCGATTCAATAAAGGCATAAAAATGGGCTCATGCCATATTGGTGGGAAAAAATTAGTGGTCTACAATTTTGATGTAGCTCTCCAAATTTATCTTCCAGCATTTGAAAATAAACAAATTACTTTAATGAATTGAGGAGCATACACAAGAAATAGTCATCCTTTTAGTCATAGTTGTCCACCTCTCAAGCTTTCAAGAGCAATCTTGAAAGATTCTTTCAACAAAAATAGAGGATACATAATTTGTCAGTCTCGGTATGAAGTTGAAATATTCATTCATTAAGAAGCATGAGGTATTGTGTCAAGAACATGAATGATTATGTAGGTTTTGATCGGTATAAGATCATCTACATCTCATAGACAGTTTGATTGAAGGAAAGAGATGATAGCATTGTCCACTTTCATTAGTCAATTAGGTTAATGATGGGAATAAAACCATCACTCTCATAGACAAATATATATGCACTCAGAATGAGTACACTAAGGTTCATAACCTAATTTATTGCCATATAATTAATAGTTGTACAACATTTTCCATCTCACGGATACACATATAAAAGAAATACTTAGGAGTACAATTATTGTATTTTGATAGCCCTGTAACTCCTGAAAACAAATGATGATACATCATAAGGGCCCTTGGTTATTAATCAATCTAGTTCTGTGGAGGAACAAGAATGGTGCCCTTTTTTATCTTCGCCCTGAAAAGCTGCTCAAACTCTGGAGCCACATTGAGCGAGGCCTGTAAAACTTGTGGAGATAATGCTCCCCATACTGATGTTTTCCCAGTAAATTAGCCAAATACATGTCTGTAAACAAACAAATGACATGTAACAAATAGTTAGTAATTAACCCCACAATCAATGATGTTTAAAGAGAAAACAATTTGTTAGATTGATGCTTACTGTGTAGCTGTTAACAATGAGAAGTACTCCAGTCCTTCACCGTCTGCAATGGTAGAGGCCACAAAGAACCTTGGCACAACATACAAGTGGCCAGCCTTCACTTTCGTGTCCAAGGCACGTTCACCATTGATGCCAACAACTTGAATCCTTCCACTCCCTTTTGCAACATAAATTACTTGAACCGACGAATCTGCCGCGTATTTGGCATCCATCTTCACAAGGGTGGCGCTGAGCCCAACTTCTCCAAGGAAGGGAAACTTCTTTGCTGTCAAGGCAGTAAGCAACCCAGCATTTTGGACGTGGATATCAGGTAATGCAGCATCAATATTGTACACCAATTTATCAGTACTGTTCTTGCAGGGGTGGGGCATTTTTTGACCCTCTGGTAGCTTAATAAGCAAAACACCAGTTTGGCTTTTGGCAAGCTTTTTGGCTTCTTCGTTGCTGATATTATAGGCTCTGGAGTTAAATTCAGTGGAAAAACCTCCAAGGATTCCTTGGGTTCCAGTTAATAGGAAGTATGTGAATTCTCCGGGAACATGGGCCTTGGAAGTTTCACCAAGGAATACGATAACTAGTTCTGAGTCTCCATCATTGTACCACCATGAAACTGCTCCAGAGGGCACTGGTATTATATCTCCTTCCTTGAGTTTCAACACCACCTCTTCGGATGCTTCAGGGAATACCATTCCAACTACTCCACAGCTGCCTGGATGTGGACAAAATGTATTTTCATAAATGAGCCACTGGATTTGTAGATAGGATTATTAAAGGGCCCACTTTGTCTCTCGTTGTCACGGTGTGTCACTCTCTTTTTTAACAAATAAACATAAAAATAAAACTTATCTTTCCTTTTCCCAAAATATAACCCTAACCCCGAACTTTCCTCGCTGCTTCTCTCTCTTTTCCCTTCTCTTTCTTCATTTCCGGTCCTCTTCGTTTATTCTCTTCTTTTTCTTCTTTCATTTTTACCATGTTTTCTTCTTTCTTTATTCCCAAAAAATCTCTTAGTCAATGAAACAAAATATATATATATATATATATATATATATATATCTTCACAACTAAGATTTTAGATGTTAAAAAAAAATAAGGAAATGATGTTGCAGATAAGCGTTATCTTTATAAATAGATTGTCAGCAACTCTAGCGGGAACAAGTCTTGGTCCACCCCAACATGTCACGTCTCCAACTTTCAATAGCTTGTAAATATTTTATTCTTAACATCTTGGTTGCAATTGTATCAAATAATTTAAAATTTTATATTATTTAATTTGATCATTTTTTTGTGGACAATACTTATTTTGAGTAACGACGAATATTTATTTTAGAATGAATTTAAATTAAAAAAAAATGTCCACTTCGTAGATAATTCCTTATGCTATGTTTGGTTCCAAAAAATTTAAAGGAAAATGTAAGAAAAAGTAGAAAAAATAAAGAAAAATAAAAAAGGTAAATTAAAACTCAATAAATTATTTTCATTCAATTCTTTAAACTTATTTTACTTATTTCAACTCATCGATATAAAGATTAAATAATTTTAAAATATATAAGTTTCTAAATTAGCTTTAATTATATTTGATTTTCTTTAATATTTTTTATAGTACAATCAAACAAAATCATTTTTCTTAATATTTTTTTCTCCCTTTAGTATTTTGTTGTAATAAAAAAAATGTTAAAAATAGATTTTTGGATCTAATATTTTCATATATTTTTTGAAACATACTAGGAGTATGTTTGACAATATTTCTACTCAAAGTGTTTTTAATAAAAGTGTTTTCTCAAAAAGTGTTTTTAGGAGAATCACTTATAAAGTATTTCTCTAAAAAAATACTACAAATAAATTTTTAAATTTTGTCAAACATCTAATTTTTTTTTCAAAAACACTTTTTAAGTTAAAAAGAACTTCTTATAATTACTGTTAAACATACTCTAAAAACTAATTTGGTTATAATTTTAGGAATAACTTTTAATATTTTTAATACTTAAAAAATTTTATCATTCAAGTGTTATAATTGTTAAAAACGTTTTCTAAAATCACTCTCAAACACACTCTAAATAATGTTAAATTATATCTAAGATAGATGTAATAATGTCTTTCTAAATTTGAAAGTTTTCTTAAGCATTATAAATAATAAGACATAAATCTTATTTCATAGAGCTTTTCAAACGCTAAAAGTAATATTTTAAATTCAATTGGAACTTTTAAAGTGCTAGGCCTAAAGAAACAAAATTATTTAGACTTAGACAAATCAGGGATGAAAATAAACATGATATTGGCCAAAGAGATATATATAAGTTCAGGTCTCATTTAAAAAATTTTTTTTTTAACCTAGGGCGAATTTACCTATTGCCTTATTGTGATTATATATACCATAAATAAAAAATTAGAAACATATATAAAAAATTATTATCAAAATAAATTATAGAAATTAATAATACTTATTTATTTTTAAATTATATTTACTTTTAATATAACTAAAATATAAAATAATTTTAAAAAATTAAATGAGGAAGTTGTAAGGATGACAATTTATGTTGATGGGTCATAAATAAATCATGTCAAATAGGATACGAATCATAATTGAATTAAAAGTATCAAATATCAACCAATTATCAAATAGATACCAAGTTTTGTAGCCCATTTAATAATGAAATCTATTGGAGTTGGGTGGGTGTCTAAGTTAGGTTGATCTAACCCGATCCAACCAAATCAGAGATTAGGGGGAGCAATTTGTGGGAGTTGGAACTGTTAGAAACCACCCACTAAATAAATAATAATAATAAAAAGAGATCTCTCTCACTCACTCTCTTGCTTACTTTTAATTCTTCTCTAAAAAAGCAGACAAAGAGAACTCTAGAAGAAAAGTTCTCTAAAAAGAGGTCAAAGGCTTTTTGTGATGTGAAACAAAGTGATTCCCGATTTTACTATGGTTCCATTCTCGACCTAGGGTGAAGAATTGAACGGTGAAACAACTCTTTTTTTATATATATATATTGAATCCTACACTTTTTCAAAAGATAATCTAAAGATTTCCAACAAAATCTTATTTAATAATCAAGACGAAATTAACCTCCAAACATTATACATTTTTTACTCAATTAATCTAGTTTTTTAAAATCAAATTTTTAATGAGTTAAATGCAAGTTAAATATGATGTGGTTATAATAAGGTTAACCAACATAATTATTAAATAGATCAATTCTATTCAAATTTATATTATGTAGGTTGATCAAAAAATAATTTGTAATTTTTTTGTTAAACATGTTATATAAATGGACATGAATTTGATTGAAACACGATTATATCCGACCAAAGTCAACTAATCCTATCAAGTTGTCCTTAAAGACAATGAGCAAACCTAGACATAAGTTAACTAATCCTATCAAGTTTTCCTTAAAGACAATGTAGAAGGTAAATTATGAGGTGGCCTCTTGGCATCCTTGGAAGAGACCTATCATTTTTCTTCCTCAAATGCAATATAGAAAGAAGATTTTTATTTAATTAAATTATCTAAAACATCACACTTATCCTTACTTTAATAAAAATAAAATTATTCTACTCCTTTTGTTATCAAATTCACTAGAAGACGTAAATATTATCCTATATAAACTACAAAGAGGAGTCTATATTTACCCAAGTGTACATGCTAAAAAGTTTGATAATTTAATAATGAATGTATTAAATCCCTTTTTTTTCAAACTTTATATGGTAAGTTATATAAAAATAATAATAATGAATACCCTAAAATTAAAAGAAACAAATATTATTAATAGGGTTAAATACAATTTACCCTTTTAATCTTTGGCCTATTTTACATTTTGACCCTTCACATTCAAAAGTCAACACTTTGTTTCCTAGATTTGTTAAAAAATAACAATTTACCTCTTAAACTTATTAAAAAGTTCATGAATAAGTTGTTAAGTAAAGAAACAAAGTTGAAAATGTAATAAAAAAAAATATTTATTATTTAAATTCGAAGTTGCCAAACTGTGTAATGACATATAAAAATCACAACTAGTCATGCAAACATCTATATAAAATTAAAAATCAAAATTAGTAACTACTATATTTTAAAGGCATTTAAGAAATTTCACTTGAAAGTTGTTAATTCAAAGTTATTTCTATCCAAGTTTAAATCAGTGCTTGAACGAGATAGTGAAAAAAAAAACGATCCCTTTTATAATTTTACAAAGAGTTTGCAATTAGGTGCAAAATGTTGGTGTTTAACAAGTTTAGAGTAAAATTTTGACCTAAAAATATAAGAGGGAAAAGTGTGAAATACACTAACAATGAAGAGGAAGGTAAGTGTATTTAATCCTTATTAATATTTGATTGTCATTAATTTATGGGAATGTGGATTAGGGCGGAATCTTGGTATGGTGCATTTTCTTGATTATTTTTATTTTTTATTTGTTATTTTTAATTCTATGCATCTCCTTATCTCTCTATTTCATTATTTCCCTTATAATTGATCATTTCCCATATTCATGCTAGCACATGCTCGTTCCCAAAAATTCAAAACCAAAATGAAAAAGAAAATCATACCAAGAGAGACTAAGAGATACATTTCTTAAAAATAAATAATAATAATAATAATTTTTATATAAAATGCAAAAATTTGTGAGACTTTTATTTTATTTTTTAAATTAGGATACACTTCTTAAAAATAAAAAGTGCTCTATCTAACACCAAAGCGCTAAGATTAAATTAAAAAAAAAAACTATTTTCTATTAAGTTTTAACAATTAAACAAACCACAAAATCCCAATAACCCAACAAATCATAAAAATCATAATAATCAAGCAACCCACAAAATTCTAATAACATAATAAACCATAAATCATAAGACTTGGGATTATTGAACGAAGGAAGGAAGGATATTAAACCCCATTCTTATTAGACATGGGATTATTGAATGAAGGATATTAAACCCCATTCTTATTCTCACCCAACCCAAGCAAGCAATCTTAAAAGATTCTTTCAATAAAAATAGAGGATACATAAAAGATTCTTAAATTTGATTGTTCTTTGTAGTTGATAATTTAAAGTTTATATTTATTTAATTTGATATTTTTTTTGGACATTTATTTTGATTAATAAAGATGAAATATCGCAGTAATGAAAAATAAATTAGAGAGGGATTAATTATTGTAAAATGATTTTTTTTTTTGGATTAATTTTTAATCTATTAATGTATTTTTGGAAACACAATAAATATTGTGATGCACCTTTAGCCCTCCTTACTTCCGGTCATGGCTCTTCTACTAGGAATTTGAATAACTTGGCCAAACTTTGGTGTTCTCGCCTTGGTCATCCTATTGTTGGTACTTTGAAGCAGATTCTTATATCTTGTAATATCTCTAATTACTTTCATTGACATAATATTTGTTGTGCTTGCCAATATGCAAAAAGTCATAGATTATTTTTTCCATTATTTGAATCTAGAGCTTTTTTATCATCCTCTTGCTTTAGTTTGTACTGATTTGTGAGATCTTAACACCGTTATCTCCACAATTAGTCCAAATTATTTCTTATTATTCCTTGATTTTTCTCATTTTTCTTCACTTCATCCCTTACATACTAAAGATCAAGCTTTGCCTACCTTTGTTAAGTTCAAAACCTTAGTTGAAAATCAATTCAATTCTCGATTATAATGTTTATAATTTGATAATGGAGGTGAATTCAAAGCTTTCACCCTCTTTCTTGCTACATGTGAGATTGAAAACAGATGCTTCTACCCCAAAACAGAAAAGATGAGGCACATATTAGAAACTGGTTTGGCTCTCTTAGCTACTACTTCTTTACCTTGGAAGTTCTGGCTCTATGCGTTCCATACTGTCATATTCCTTATTAATCGCATGCCTAACATCACTTTGCACAATTCACAAAGGTTAGTTTTGCTTAGATTACAATTCTGGCAGAATGCATATAACTCGGCATATCATCTTTGATGAAGTGGTGTTTCCATTTCACCAATCATTTGACCACTCCATCTCTTTGTCATCTCATACCTCTTTTTATCCTACCTATACCCTGACAATTCTACCCATTCTTCATCTGTTATCACTAAAAAGTCACCAATATGTATTATTTTTAATGTTTAAAATAAAAATTATATCACATTCTAATTTTTTTATTTTAAAAAATGAAGTTTCTCTTATATTTGACAATATTCATGATTAAATTATTTAAATTTTATAAATTAAAATTTTTATATTATGTTATTTGATATATAAAAATAAATTATATATTATATATTCTATATTAATATTTTTTATTTTTTAATCATGAATTTAATTTATAATAAAAAAATATTTTACAAAATGAGTATAAAAAAATAAAAAATAAATTTATGATATATGGGATATGCATATTTCATATCTTAGTATGAAATTAACATATCTCAGGAATAATATATTCAACACTTATCATATCCAATGTTTGGTTGAATATAGGATAGGATAATTGATGATATAATTGATCCTATCCTATCACCATCCAGACATGGGATAAGATATAGTATCTCTTTTCTTATTCTATCCCATGTTAGGAAAAAATTAGTGGTCCACAATATGATGTAGCTCTCCAAATTTATCTTCAACCGTTTGAAAATAAATAAATTACTTCATTGAATTGAGGGGCATACACGTGAATGTAGTCATCCTTTTAGCCTTAGTTCCCCACCTCTCAAGTTTAATTTTAAGAGCAATCTTGAAAGATTCTTTGAACAAAAATAGAGGATACATATAATTTGTCACTCTCGGTATGAAGTTGAAATATTCATTAAGAAGCATGAGATATTGTGTCAAGAACATGAATGATTGTGTAGGTTTTGATTGGTATAAGACCATAAAGCGTAGGCACATTTAAATCTCTCTTTCATTTTTAGGAGATTTATTGATGATGACTTGAATGGTGTAGTTTACATACAGAGTTTGATTGAAGCAAAGAGATGATAGCATTGTCAACATTCATTGGTCAATTAGGTAAATGATGGGAATGAACCCATCACTCTCATAGACAAATATGCACTCGCAATGAGTACAAGAAGGTTCACAACCTAATTTAAGGCTTCTAATAGGCTATTTCTTGAAATTTTTCAAAATCAATGCAGCAATAGATTTTCTGATCACACAAAGGAACAACTTATTGCCATATAATTAATAGTTGTACAACATTTTCCATCTCACAGATGTACATATAAAAGACACACTTAGGAGTACAATTATTGTATTTTAATAGCCCTGTAACTCCTGAAAACAAATGATAATACATCATAAGGGCCCTTGGTTATTAATCAATCTAGTTCTGTGGAGGAACAAGAATGGTGCTCTTTTTGATCTTTGCCCTGAAAAGCTGCTCAAACTCTGGAGCCACATTGAGAGAGGCCTGTAAAACATGTGGAGATAATGCTCCCCATACTGATGTTTTCCCAGTAAATTCGCCAAATATAGGTCTGTAAACGAACAAAAGACAAATAACAAATAGTTAGTAATTAACCCTACAATCGATGATGTTTAAAGAGAAAACAATTTATTAGATTGATGCCTACTCTGTAGCTGTTATCAATGAGAAGTACTCCAGTCCTTCACCATCTGCAATGGCAGAAGCCACAAAGAACCTTGGCACAAGCAGCAAGTGACCAGCCTTCACTTTCGCGTCCAAGGCACGTTCACCATTGATACCAACAACTTGAATCCTTCCACTCCCTTTTGCAACATAAATTACTTGAACCGACGAATCACCAGCGTACATCGGTGAGGACATGGCATTGGCATCCAGCTTCACAAGGGTGGCGCTGAGCCCAACTTCTCCAAGGAAGGGAAACTTCTTTGCTGTCAATGCAGTAAGCAATCCAGCATTTTGGACATGGATATCAGGTAATGCAGCATCAATATTAAACACCAATTTATCAGTACTGTTCTTGCAGGGGTGGGGCATTTTGTGGCCCTCTGGTAGCTTAATTATCAAGACGCCAGATTGGCTTTTTGCAAGCTTTTTGGCTTCTTCGTTGTTGATATCATAGGCTCTGGAGTTAAATTCAGTGGAAAAACCTCCAAGGATTCCTTGAGTTCCGGTTAGTAGGAAGTATGTGAATTCTCCGGGAACATAGGCCTTGGAAGTTTCACCAAGGAATACGATAATTAGTTCTGAGTCTCCATCATTGTACCACCATGAAACTGCTCCGGAGGGCACTGGTATTATATCTCCTTTCTTGAGCCTCAACACCACTTCTTGGGATGCATTGGGTGATACCATTCCAACTACTCCACAGCTGCCTGGATGTGGACAAAATATATTTTCATAAATGAGCCACTGGGATAGGGTTTGATGGCACAGTGGGTAATATCGGAGAATCATTTTGACAGAAACATAAAAAAAAAATGAAAGAGAAATATTGAAGGGCCCACTTTCTCTCTCTCTCTCTCTCTCTCTCTTTTCAATTTCTTTTTCCTTTTCCCAAATATAACCCTAGCCCTCAACTTCTTTCATCTCTCTCTTATCCCTTTTCTTTCTTCAATTCTAGTCTTGTTCCTTTCTTCTCTTTTTCATTCTTGCATGTCATGGCGACCCCCTCTCCCTCTCACACCAGTCACAGCCGACTACCATGGCTGTGTGCACTCTTTTTGTTCTAATTTTTGAGAAAGAAAAGAAAATTGAGGAGAAGAGATTTTAGGGAGGAATAATTAACAATTCTCTAAAGAAAAAGAAAAAGAAATAGAAAAAGAGTTCTAATCAAGAATAAGACATAAAAAGCTCGGGGATTTACAGACCTTGAAGAACATAACCAATTCTGTTGGAGTCAGCATAGTGAGGGAGAGCGAAGCCACGAGGCTGCAGAACAAGCCTTCCACCACCAACCTTTGCTTCCTTGAGCAATTCATATTCAGCACTTGACCAACGGTAATATGTTCCACCTTCTCCTTCGAAGATCTTTTGTGCAAACTTTGGTGCTAAGTTCAACTCCATGGATTATGTCTGTATATTTGAAAGAAAGCAAATGAACGACTGCCTGCAAAACACAGATCAAAAGGTTAAGACTACGATTAAGATCATGTAGAGAGATAATGAAAATCAGGTGGAGTAATGGGGTAGAGTAGACAAAGTGGGCTAATGTGGAAAAAACAAGCTCAACCCTCATCTTGAAATTCAGGTCATATCATTCATCCATAGTTCTCAGATGTGTACATTGAAGGCCACTAACATATACATATAGATAGATAGATAGATAGATAAGAGTGAGTACAAACCTTGATTTTATGAGAAACAATAGAAAGAGACTAAGTTGAATGTTATGAAAGAGATGAAGAGAGACTTTTGAGAGATGAATATGAGGAAGATTAGGGGAGTATTTATAGAGTTCAGGAGGGGTTGAGTAGGAAAATTGCCCATCTTCTGGACTTTACTTGTATAATACATTTTTCTCTTTGCTTTTCACACAATCCATCTTCTAGAGTTTGGAAGATTTATCCTTTTCTTTTGACTTCTGCAAATTCATCATCTCTTCCTGGTTTTCAAACTCTTCACAGACTAATATTTCTATAGAATTTGAGTTCATATTGGGCTTTGACAAAATTGCATGCAATACAATTAATCAAAAGATAAATATAACCATAAAGTTTGAATGGTGCATGAGACGTTCCCTTGGAGAGATGATGGTGGCAAAGTATATCTAAAATTAGTGTTATCTTGTAAAAATTTTCTACTTGAGAAAACGCTACAAGTAAAAATTTTGTATCCAAAAAGCCCCTATAAAAAAAATCAAATTTCAAAATCAAACAAACTGATAATACCTAAAAGAGACGTATGTTTTGTCGCGAATCAACATTTTTGGACATGTGGAAATTTGACATTTTTGTCTACTGCCTAAAAATTGATGCCCTTGTTCTTCCTTCTCAAATTTTCCAATTATCACACGTTGGAAATTATTATCATAACATTTTCTTATTCAATGAAAAAAATATCTTCACAAAGTTGAAAAGTAAAGGAATTATAAGCACGAATGATGCGTGAGATAAGGTTTATCAGGAACCTTATCTTTGTAAGTAGCTTCTCAACGTCCCTCGTGGGATAAGGTCCACCAAAACTTCATGTTCTACCACTATGCAATAGCTTGTAAATATTTTATTAATTTTTTGAATTATTTGGACAAATATAAAAATAATTAAATTTATGGTTTAATACATGTTGGCCTCGATTTAATGAATCTAACAAAATGAACACCTTGATAGTTGATAATTTAAAGTTTATATTATTTAATTTTATTATTTTTGGGAACATTTATTTTGATTAATAAGGATGAAATATCACATTGCATGCAAAATAAATTAGAGAGGGATTAATTATTGTAAAATGATTTTTTTTAAATATCCAATTCATAGCTACCTTCTTAAAATTATTAATAAATAAATAAATAAATAAAAGATTTTGGATTTAATGTATTAATTTATTTTTGGAAACACAATAAATATTATGATGCACCTTCAGCCCTCTTTACTTCCTGTCATGGTTTCTCTATTGTTACGAATTTGGATAACTTGGGTGAACCTTGGCACTCCCATCTTGGTCATCGTGTTGATAATACTTTGGAGCAAATTCTTACATCTTGTAATATCTCTAAAGACTGCCATAGATATAAGGTTTGTTGTGCTTGCTAATATGCATAAAGCCAGAGATTACATTTTCAATTTTCTGAATCTAGAGCTTCTCATCCTCTTGCTTTAGTTCATACCGATTTGTGAGGTCCTGCCACTATTATCTCCACAGCTGGTGCAAGTTATTTCTTAATATTCCTTGATAGTTTTTCTTATTTTTCTTGGTTTTATCCCTTACATACTAAAGATCAAGTTTTGCCTACCTTTCTTAAGTTCAAAACCTTAGCTGAAAATAATTTCAATTGTCGATTACAATGTTTATAATCTTATAATGGAAGTAAATTCCTTTCTTGCTACACATGGGCTTGAAAATAGATGCTCTTGTCCCAAAATATCAAACAAAATGTAGGGTTGAATGATTGAATGATTTATTGACAATAGATTTTTGGAAAGAACATATGTTTTATGGAAATTTGGAAATTCTTTAATTAAATTGTTATGGTTTAGGAAGTTGAAAATAATATTAGTGATAATCATATTAGCATAAGAAATGATTTAGGATCACTAATACAAACATAAAATATTATTAGGTTTGCCAAATTTATAAATTTTAAATAAATAGTCAATAGTAATAGTTTTTTTTTTTTTTTTTTTGTTATGTAATGTAAGGAGTAGATTCTACACAATTAATTTCTTGAAGGTTTTTGAGTGCTTATTTGAGATAAGGGAAATTAATGTGAATTGTGTAAAAGAAATTTATTTTTTTATATATGTTATTTTCAAATATGTAAAATATTATTTTTGTTTCTATGCATGAATCAAATATATTTTGCGTGAAAAATATATTAAAACATTTTTCTTTTGATTATAACAAAAAAATATAGAGATATTATGTTTATGTATATTTGAATAAATGAAACAAAGTGTTTGATTCTGATTTATTTGGCCCTAGTCAACAAGATATAATAGTTGATATTTTGTGTCCTAATTAATGAGATATGATAGTTAACCTTTATTGTCCTTATCAACGAGATATAATAGTTAACCTTTATATTTTTTGGTGGGGAATGTAATTGCTTTGAATCTCAACCTTTAAGGGGTTGGTTAGAGGTTACTAGTATCAATAGTATTTGGTTTCATCCACCTTAAAAACAATAAATTTGAGGCTAGCCACCCATTTGTATAGTCTCACTTAACTGAGCATCATTTCTTATCTAATAACTAAAGTAAAATATTTTGAATGCATGATTTGATATAAAATTATATATATAATTGAAAAGATTTGGATGCTTTAGTATATTCAAACTCATTTTATGAAAAAGATTGTATATTGTATCTCTTATTTGTAATCATAATTGAAATTGTTTGATTTATGAAACTATTTTAGTATTTCGTATTGAGTTTAAACTCATTCCCTTTTGTTGACAATTTTTTTTCTAGTATTCTCAATTCAAGCGAGGAGTGATGGTTAGGCTAAGAAATTGCCTTTATTAGGATTTTGTTTTAAACTTTATTTTGGATATTATTTAGATGATAGAATTTAATTATTATTTGAATTATTTGAGTTTGGAGATATTTGGACAATAGTACTTTGATTGATGTGTTAGTTTTAAAGTTGAGATTTAAGAATTATAGAAATGTTTAATTTTACTACTTTGAACAACAATTTAGTAATTGTTAACCTTCTAGTTATAAGATAATTGTTTGAATCGTTCGCACTTTAAGCCTTTAAGCTTGAGATGTAAAATGACCATCCCACCCTTAGAGTAGGTTTTGGGGCATGACAAAATGGTATCAGAGCATTAGCTTATGATCTTGTTGGGAAACTGATTTAGTTTACTTTAGGGATAGATGAGTGACACATTAGTTTAAGTTTTAGCTTCATCTAGTATAAATTCTTACATCTTCTTCCTCATAATTTTAAATTGCCTAATTGGTTTCTTAGTGGTGAATCCAATCACAATGCACTATTTTGTTTTAATATTTTTCATTAGTTTGTTACGTATGTCAGTGGCTAGCATGGACTTTGATTTCATTAATGTTGCTACTCCTTTAGGAGATTCTAATGTGGCCAATAGAATGCTTAAAGATTATCTTATGATGATATATTGGTTATAGGGAGATGTTAGTTAACTTAGTACTCCTTGACCTTTGGCATTTTAATGTGATTTTAGGAATGGATTGATTAGCTTCCTATCATGCCTCTGTTGATTGTTTTGGAAAAATGGTGATGTTTCACATTTTTTTGTCAACTCAAGTTTAGTTTTAAGGGGAAACATGTGGACATACCATTGCATATGATCTCAACCTTGCAAACTAGTTATTTGGTCGATAAGGAAGGGTTATCAATGCTTTTTGGCATATGTGGTGAGTTATGAAAATGATTTAAGGTTAGAGAACATATCCATTGTAAGGAATTATCCTTTTGTCTTTCTAGATTATTTGCCTAGCTTGCCACTAAAGGAATGTGGAGTTTACCATTGATTTGGTAACATGAAGAAATCCTATCTCTAAGGCCTCACACAGGATGGAACCTATAAAAGTTAAAGAGTTTAAGATTCAACTTCGGGAGTTGTTAAATAAAGGTTTTATTAGGCCCAATGTTTCACCTTGAGGAGCTCATATTATATTTGTGAAGAAGAATGACCTATCAATGAGACTTTGTATTGATTATAGAGAGTTAAATAAGGTGACTGTGAGAAACAAGTATTCTCTTCCTCAGATTCATGATTTGTGAAAACAACTCCTATTTTATTTGTGAAGAAGGAGGATGGATTAATAAGACTTTGCATTGATTATAGAGAGTTGAATAAGGTGATGGTGAGAAACAAGTATTCTCTTTCTCGAATTAATGATTTGTTTGATTAACTTCAGGGTGCATGTGTGTTCTCTTAGATTAATCTTTGGTCTGGATATCATCAATTGAGGGTTAGAAATGAGGATGTACCCAAGAATGTTTTTTGAAACTAGATGGCATTGTGACTTTTTTACTATGCCTTTTGGTTTAACTAATGCACCTACTGCCTTTATGGACTTATAGGGTATTCAAACCCTATCTAGATTAGTTTGTTGTGGTTTTTATAGATAATATTTTAGTGTACTCAGGAAGTAGAGGAACGTGAGTATATAATGATGCCTCTCATTAGGGTTTGGGGTGTGTTCTTATGCAAAATAAGAAAGTTGTGGCTTATGCTTCTAGACAGTTAAAGCCTTGTGAGCAAAACTACCCCACTCATGATTTGGAGCTAGTTGTAGTGTTTTTGCACTTAAGATTTAAAAACATTTCTTTTCCGGTGAAACTTATGAGATATTCACAAATCATAAGAGTTTGAAGTATTTGTTTTCCTAAGAAGAATTAAACATGAAACAAAGGAAATGGATAGAGTTACTTAAGGACTATGACGACATTATTCAATATCATCCGAAGAAAGAAAATGTTGTGGTTCATGCCTTGAGCAGGAAATTAGTTGGTTCCTTAGCAACTATTAGAAGTTGTTAGAGGCGGTTACTAGAGGATTTGAGGTGTTTACAAATCCATATCGGAGTTCGGAACTCAAGAGCTCTTATAGTGAATTTCATAATACAACAAGACTTGGTTAGGAGAATTAAAACCCTATAAAAGAATGATTTGCAATTGGTCCAACTTATGAAGGAAGTTAAGAAGAGTGGTATGCTTGACTTTATGTTATCATATGATGAAATCTTAAGATTTGGGACTAGACTTTGTTTCCCAAATGATGGAGACTTAAGGAGAGAGTTTTTGAAGGAAGCTCATTGTCCTAAACTTATAATCCATGTAGGAGGCTTGAAGATGTACAAATATTTGAGGTAAAATTATTGGTGGTCAGGCATGAAGCAAGATATTGCACAATTTATGGCTTAGTGTTTGGCGTGTCAATAGGTGAAAGCTAAGCATATACGCTCAATAAGGTCTTTGCAACCACTTTCTATTCCTAAATGGAAATGTGAACATATTACCATGGATTATGTGATAGGGTTACCACTTAGGCAATAATAATTTTATTTGGGTGATTGTTGATCGATTGACAAGGTCTACTCATTTTCTACCTATGAAAGTTAGTTTCTCCATGGACTGATTGGCTTCTCTTTATGTCAAGGAGATTGTAAGAATGTATAAGGTACCTATTTCTATAGTATTCGATAGGAATCCTCATTTTGCTTCTAGATTTTGGCATAGTTTATAGAAAGCTCTGGTTACTAAGTTGAGTTTTAGTATTGTTTTCCATCCTCAAATCGATGGTCAATTAAAAAGGGTATTCAGGTTTTAGAAGATTTGTTGAGAGCTTATACCATAGACCTGAAAGGTAATTGAGATTATTAATTACCTTTAGTAAAGTTTACCTATGATAATAGCTTTCAAGCTAGCATTGGGATGAATCCTTTTGAGGGGTTGTATGGTAGGAGATGTCGATCTCCTATTTATCAGAATGATGTTAGAGAGAGGAAACTTTTGGGGCTTGAACTTGTGCAGTTAACTATTGAAAAGGTTGACTTGGTTAAATAAAGATTGAAAGCAGCTCAAAATAAACAAAAGAGTTATGTTTATAATCACATGTGAGATTTGGAGTTTAAGGTTGGTGATCATGTTCTCTTAAAGGTTTTGCCTATAAAGTCTACGATGGGATTCGAGAGAAACAGAAAGCTTAATCTTCGATTTGTGGGACTATTTGAAATCTTGGAAAGAGTAGGTACCTTGGCATATAGAGTGGAGTTGTCCCCAAGATTGTTTAAGATTCATAATGTGTTTCATGTATCGGCTTTGAGGAAGTATGTTTTTTATCCCTCTCATATTGTAGAGTTGGAGCCTATTCAAATGTCAAAGGATTTGATTGATGAAGAAGTACCCATTTTGATTGTAGATGTGATAGATAAGGTACTAGGTTATGCTATTGCCAAGTTGGTAGAGGTTCAATGGAGCAATTACAGTATTCGATAGGCCACTTGGGAATTAGATGAGGAGATGAGAGAAACATCCAATTTTTTTTTTTAGATTCAGATATGTCAAGTTTAGAGGACTAAACTCGACATGGGTGAGTGAAAAAAAAAATTAAAATAAATGTTGAGAATTTGGTGAAGTACAAAGTTGGTATAATAATAATAATAATTTAATACAAGACAAAAAAGAAAACAATTTTAGGAGTTTTAGTTTAAAATATATAGACATTGAATGATTATTGGTAATAGATTTTTGGAAAGAACATATATTTTATGGAAATTTGGAAATTCTTTAATTCAATTGTCATTGATTAGGAAGTTGAAAATAATATTAGTGAAGATAATATTAGCTTTGGAAATTATTTAGGATTGCTAATATTAATATAAAATATTATTTGGATTGTCCAATTTATAAATTTTAGATAAATAGCTCATAGCAGTAGTTATTTTTATTATTTTTATTTTTTTTGTTATGTTAGGTAATGGGTAGATTATTGACAATTAATTTCTTCAAGGTTTTTTAGTGCTTCTTTAAGGTAAGGAAAATTAATGCAGATTTTGTAAAAGAAAATGGTTTTCTTTTTATATGTTATTTTCAAATGTATAAAATATTATTTTTGTTTTTATACATAGATCAAACATATTTTGCATGATATATATATTAGAACATTTTTCTTTTTTATTATAATAGAAAAATATGGAGATATTATGCTTTTGTAAGTTTGAATAAATGAAACAAAGTGTTTGACTCTCTAATTTATTTTATCCTAGTCATCGGGATATAATAGTTGACATTTTCGGCCCTTATCAAGTGGATATAATAGTTTACCTTCACATTTCTTGGTGGAAATGTAATTACTTTGAATCTCAACCTCTAGGGATTTGGTTAAAGACTACTAGAATTAGTAGTATTTGGTTTTGTCCATCTTAAAATGAACAAATTTGAGGCCAATCACTCATTTGTAAAGTCTTACCTAATTGGACATTATTTGTTATTTGATGACCAAAGTAAAAATATATTGAAGGTGTTTGATTTAGATTTGATATGCAATTGTTTTGACATAAATATGAAGAAAAAAAAATGTTGAAAAGATTTAGATGTTTTAGCATATTTGAACTCAAAAGTTTTTATAAAAAAAAAGTACTTTATATATCCTATTTATAATCATACTTAAAAATGTTTGATCCATAAAATTGTATTAATATTTCTTATTGGGCTTTGGGCTCATTCTCTTTCGTTAACATTTTTTTTTTCCAGATACTCTCAATTTGGGCAAGAAGTGATGTTTAGGCTGGGAATTAATTGTCTTTATTAGAATTTTGGTTCAAACTTTATTTTGGACATTGTTAATATGTTAGAATTTAATTAATATTTGAATTATTTGAGTTTGGAGTTATATGGATAATAGTATCTTGGTTGATGCGTTAGTTTTAAAGTTGACATTTTGGTACTAAGTAACGTTCGGATTACAATATGATTGATTGAATCATTTACACTTTGAAGCTTCAAGTTTGAGATATGAAATAACTATCATGCCCTTAAAATGGGTTTAGGGTAACCAATAAACAGTGGTGACTTTTTAATATGGATTTCATACCGAAAGTCAACATTTCTTGTCTCATTTCCTTAGTACAAAATGGTGGCATAAAATAATAAAACATAAGAATCTCCTGCTGTCCAATCTTTTGTTTCCTCTTTTTTTTTTTCTTTTTTTCTTTTTTTAAATTTTAAGATAAGTTCCTAGTGAAGTTATCTCTTTAAACAAAAAACTTTCAATTGAAATTTCACAAAGAGTCATAAATTTGAAATCCTAAATATTCTTATAATTGTAATTTTGTAATACTATTTTTTTAATAAAGCTATATAAATATCAAAAACTCAAAAAAAAAGATCGATGGTGACTTTTAATATGAATTTCATGCCCCAAAAGTCAACATTTCTTGTTTCCTAAAGTCAATATAAAATAAAACATGCGAATCTCTTTTTGTGCAAAGCTAGTACTCTTAAAGTTGGTATATAGTTTAAAGTCCACATAAAATAAAACATGTGAATCTCCTTTTGTGTTTAAAGTTGATGAATTTTTGGGCAAATTAGGCTTCGGTGCATGCATAATATGAAGATTGTACTACTTTTGAAATTTATATGCAAACTAGTCCCTTTAGTCATAGTTGTCCACCTCTCAAGTTTTCAAGAGCAATCTTGAAAGATTCTTTCAACAAAAATAGAGGATACAAAATTTGTCAGTCTCGGTATGAAGTTGAAATATTCATTCATTAAGAAGCATGAGGTATTGTGTCAAGAACATGAATGATTATGTAGGTTTTGATCGGTATAAGATCATCTACATCTCATAGACAGTTTGATTGAAGGAAAGAGATGATAGCATTGTCCACTTTCATTAGTCAATTAGGGTTAATGATGGGAATAAAACCATCACTCTCATAGACAAATATATATGCACTCAGAATGAGTACACTAAGGTTCATAACCTAATTTATTGCCATATAATTAATAGTTGTACAACATTTTCCATCTCACGGATACACATATAAAAGAAATACTTAGGAGTACAATTATTGTATTTTGATAGCCCTGTAACTCCTGAAAACAAATGATGATACATCATAAGGGCCCTTGGTTATTAATCAATCTAGTTCTGTGGAGGAACAAGAATGGTGCCCTTTTTTATCTTCGCCCTGAAAAGCTGCTCAAACTCTGGAGCCACATTGAGCGAGGCCTGTAAAACTTGTGGAGATAATGCTCCCCATACTGATGTTTTCCCAGTAAATTAGCCAAATACATGTCTGTAAACAAACAAATGACATGTAACAAATAGTTAGTAATTAACCCCACAATCAATGATGTTTAAAGAGAAAACAATTTGTTAGATTGATGCTTACTGTGTAGCTGTTAACAATGAGAAGTACTCCAGTCCTTCACCGTCTGCAATGGTAGAGGCCACAAAGAACCTTGGCACAACATACAAGTGGCCAGCCTTCACTTTCGTGTCCAAGGCACGTTCACCATTGATGCCAACAACTTGAATCCTTCCACTCCCTTTTGCAACATAAATTACTTGAACCGACGAATCTGCCGCGTATTTGGCATCCATCTTCACAAGGGTGGCGCTGAGCCCAACTTCTCCAAGGAAGGGAAACTTCTTTGCTGTCAAGGCAGTAAGCAACCCAGCATTTTGGACGTGGATATCAGGTAATGCAGCATCAATATTGTACACCAATTTATCAGTACTGTTCTTGCAGGGGTGGGGCATTTTTTGACCCTCTGGTAGCTTAATAAGCAAAACACCAGTTTGGCTTTTGGCAAGCTTTTTGGCTTCTTCGTTGCTGATATTATAGGCTCTGGAGTTAAATTCAGTGGAAAAACCTCCAAGGATTCCTTGGGTTCCAGTTAATAGGAAGTATGTGAATTCTCCGGGAACATAGGCCTTGGAAGTTTCACCAAGGAATACGATAACTAGTTCTGAGTCTCCATCATTGTACCACCATGAAACTGCTCCAGAGGGCACTGGTATTATATCTCCTTCCTTGAGTTTCAACACCACCTCTTCGGATGCTTCAGGGAATACCATTCCAACTACTCCACAGCTGCCTGGATGTGGACAAAATGTATTTTCATAAATGAGCCACTGGATTTGTAGATAGGATTATTAAAGGGCCCACTTTGTCTCTCGTTGTCACGGTGTGTCACTCTCTTTTTTAACAAATAAACATAAAAATAAAACTTATCTTTCCTTTTCCCAAAATATAACCCTAACCCCGAACTTTCCTCGCTGCTTCTCTCTCTTTTCCCTTCTCTTTCTTCATTTCTGGTCGTCTTCGTTTATTTTCTTCTTTTTCCTCTTTCATTTTTACCATGTTTTCTTCTTTCTTTATTCCCAAAAAATCTCTTAGTCAATGAAACAATATATATATATATATCTTCACAACTAAGATTTTAGATGTTAAAAAAAAATAAGGAAATGATGTTGCAGATAAGCGTTATCTTTATAAATAGATTGTCAGCAACTCTAGCGGGAACAAGTCTTGGTCCACCCCAACATGTCACGTCTCCGACTTTCAATAGCTTGTAAATATTTTATTCTTAACATCTTGGTTGCAATTGTATCAAATAATTTAAAATTTTATATTATTTAATTTGATCATTTTTTTTGTGGACAATACTTATTTTGAGTAACGACGAATATTTATTTTAGAATGAATTTAAATTATAAAAAAATGTCCACTTTGTAGATAATTCCTTAGGCTATGTTTGGTTCAAAAAAATTTAAAGGAAAATGTAAGAAAAAGTAGAAAAAAAGAAAAATAAAAAAAAATAAAAAAAGGTAAAGTAAAACTCAATAAATCATTTTCATTTTATTCTTTAAACTTATTTTATTTATTTCAACTCATCGATATAAAGATTAAATAATTTTAAAATATATAAGTTTCTAAATTAGTTTTAATTATATTTGATTTTCTTTAATATTTTTTATAGTACAATCAAACAAAATCATTTTTCTTAATTTTTTTTTTCTCCCTTTAGTATTTTGTTGTAATCAAATATAATGTTAAAAATAGATTTTTGGATCTAATATTTTCATATATTTTTTGAAACATACTAGGAGTATGTTTGACAATATTTCTACTCAAAGTGTTTTTAATAGAAGTGTTTTCTCAAAAAGAGTTTTTAGGAAAATCACTTATAAAGTATTTCTCTAAAAAATTACTACAAGTAATTTTTAAAATTTTGTCAAACATCTAATTTTTTTTCAAAAACACTTTTAAAGTTAAAAAGAACTTATAATTAGTGTTAAACATACTGTAAAAACTAATTTGGTTATGATTTTAAGAAGAGCTTTTAATATTTTTAATACTTAAAAAATTTTATCATTCAAGTGTTATAATTGTTAAAAACGTTTTCTAAAATCACTTTCAAACACACTCTAAATAATGTTAAATCATATCTAAGATGGATGTAATAATGTCTTTCTAAATTTGAAAGTTTTCTTAAGCATTATAAATAATAAGACATATAAATCTTATTTCATAGAGCTTTTCAAATGCTAAAAGTAATATTTTAAATTCAATTGGAACTTTTAAAGTGCTAGGCCTAAAGAAACTAAATTATTTAGACTTGGACAAATTAGGGATGAAAATAAACATGATATTGGCCAAAGAGATATATATAAGTTCAGGTCTCATTTAGAAATTTTTTTTTTAACCTAGGGCGAATTTACCTATTGCCTTATTGTGATTATATATACCATAAATAAAAAATTAGAAACATATATAAAAAATTATTATCAAAATAAATTATAAAAATTAATAATACTTATTTATTTTTAAATTATATTTACTTTTAATATAACTAAAATATAAAATAAAAATAAAAATAATTTTAAAAAATTAAATGAGGAAGTTGTAAGGATGACAATTTATGTTGATGGGTCATAAATAAATCATTTCAAATAGGATACGAACCATAATTGAATTAAAAGTATCAAATATCAACCAATTATCAAATAGATACCAAGTTTTGTAGCCCATTTAGTAATGAAATCTATTGGAGTTGGGTGGTTGTCTAAGTTAGGTTGACCTAACCCGATCCAACCAAATTAGAGATTGCGGGGAGCAATTTGTGGGAGTTGGAACAGTTAGAAACCACCCACTAAATAAATAATAATAATAAAAAGAGATCTCTCTCACTCACTCTCTTGCTTACTTTTAATTCTTCTCTGAAAAAAAAAGACAAAGAGAACTCTAGAAGAAAAGTTATCTGAAAAGAGGTGAAAGGCTTTTTGTGATGTGAAACAAAGTGATTCCCGATTTTACTATGGTTCCATTCTCGACCTAGGGTGAAGAATTGAACGGTGAAACAACTCTTTTTTTTTATATATTGAATCCTAGACTTTTTCAAAAGATAATCTAAAGATTTCCAATAAAATCTTATTTAATAATCAAGACGAAATTAACCTCCAAACAATATTATACATTTTTTACTCAATTAATCTAGTTATTTAAAATCAAATTTTTAATGAGTTAAATGCAAGTTAAATATGATGTGGTTATAATAAGGTTAACCAACATAATTATTAAATGGATCAATTCTATTCAAATTTATATTATGTAGGTTGATCAAAAAATAATTTGTAATTTTTTTGTTAAACATGTTATATAAATGGACATGAATTTGATTGAAACATGATTATATCCGACCAAAGTCAACTAATCCTATCAAGTTGTCCTTAAAGACAATGAGCAAACCTAGACATAAGTTAACTAATCCTATCAAGTTTTCCTTAAAGACAATGTAGAAGATAAATTATGAGGTGGCCTCTTGGCATCCTTGGAAGAGACCTATCATTTTTCTTCCTCAAATGCAATATAGAAAGAAGATTTTTATTTAATTAAATTATCTAAAACATCACACTTATCCTTATTTTAATAAAAATAAAATTATTCTACTCCTTTTGTTATCAAATTCACTAGAAGACGTAAATATTATCCTATATAAACTACAAAGAGGAGTCTATATTTACCCAAGTGTACATGCTAAAAAGTTTGATAATTTAATAATGAATGTATTAAATCCCTTTTTTTTCAAACTTTATATAGTAAGTTATATAAAAATAATAATAATGAATACCCTAAAATTAAAAGAAACAAATATTATTAATAGGGTTAAATACAATTTACCCTTTTAATCTTTGGCCTATTTTACATTTTGACCCTTCACATTCAAAAGTCAACACTTTGTTTCCTAGATTTGTTAAAAAATAACAATTTACCTCTTAAACTTATTAAAAAGTTCATGAATAAGTTGTTAAGTAAAGAAACAAAGTTGAAAATGTAATAAAAAAAAAATATTTATTATTTAAATTCGAAGTTGCCAAACTGTGTAATGACATATAAAAATCACAACTAGTCATGCAAACATCTATATAAAATTAAAAATCAAAATTAGTAACTACTATATTTTAAAGGCATTTAAGAAATTTCACTTGAAAGTTGTTAATTCAAAGTTATTTCTATCCAAGTTTAAATCAGTGCTTGAACGAGATAGTGAAAAAAAAAACGATCCCTTTTATAATTTTACAAAGAGTTTGCAATTAGGTGCAAAATGTTGGTGTTTAACAAGTTTAGAGTAAAATTTTGACCTAAAAATATAAGAGGGAAAAGTGTGAAATACACTAACAATGAAGAGGAAGGTAAGTGTATTTAATCCTTATTAATATTTGATTGTCATTAATTTATGGGAATGTGGATTAGGGCGGAATCTTGGTATGGTGCATTTTCTTGATTATTTTTATTTTTTATTTGTTATTTTTAATTCTATGCATCTCCTTATCTCTCTATTTCATTATTTCCCTTATAATTGATCATTTCCCATATTCATGCTAGCACATGCTCGTTCCCAAAAATTCAAAACCAAAATGAAAAAGAAAATCATACCAAGAGAGACTAAGAGATACATTTCTTAAAAATAAATAATAATAATAATAATTTTTATATAAAATGCAAAAATTTGTGAGACTTTTATTTTATTTTTTAAATTAGGATACACTTCTTAAAAATAAAAAGTGCTCTATCTAACACCAAAGCGCTAAGATTAAATTAAAAAAAAAAAAAACTATTTTCTATTAAGTTTTAACAATTAAACAAACCACAAAATCCCAATAACCCAACAAATCATAAAAATCATAATAATCAAGCAACCCACAAAATTCTAATAACATAATAAACCATAAATCATAAGACTTGGGATTATTGAACGAAGGAAGGAAGGATATTAAACCCCATTCTTATTAGACATGGGATTATTGAATGAAGGATATTAAACCCCATTCTTATTCTCACCCAACCCAAGCAAGCAATCTTAAAAGATTCTTTCAATAAAAATAGAGGATACATAAAAGATTCTTAAATTTGATTGTTCTTTGTAGTTGATAATTTAAAGTTTATATTTATTTAATTTGATATTTTTTTTGGACATTTATTTTGATTAATAAAGATGAAATATCGCAGTAATGAAAAATAAATTAGAGAGGGATTAATTATTGTAAAATGATTTTTTTTTTTGGATTAATTTTTAATCTATTAATGTATTTTTGGAAACACAATAAATATTGTGATGCACCTTTAGCCCTCCTTACTTCCGGTCATGGCTCTTCTACTAGGAATTTGAATAACTTGGCCAAACTTTGGTGTTCTCGCCTTGGTTATCCTATTGTTGGTACTTTGAAGCAGATTCTTATATCTTGTAATATCTCTAATTACTTTCATTGACATAATATTTGTTGTGCTTGCCAATATGCAAAAAGTCATAGATTACTTTTTCCATTATTTGAATCTAGAGCTTTTTTATCATCCTCTTGCTTTAGTTTGTACTGATTTGTGAGATCTTAACACCGTTATTTCCACAATTAGTCCAAATTATTTCTTATTATTCCCTGATTTTTCTCATTTTTCTTCACTTCATCCCTTACATACTAAAGATCAAGCTTTGCCTACCTTTGTTAAGTTCAAAACCTTAGTTGAAAATCAATTCAATTCTCGATTATAATGTTTATAATTTGATAATGGAGGTGAATTCAAAGCTTTCACCCTCTTTCTTGCTACATGTGAGATTGAAAACAGATGCTTCTACCCCAAAACAGAAAAGATGAGGCACATAGTAGAAACTGGTTTGGCTCTCTTAGCTACTACTTCTTTACCTTGGAAGTTCTGGCTCTATGCGTTCCATACTGTCATATTCCTTATTAATCGCATGCCTAACATCACTTTGCACAATTCACAAAGGTTAGTTTTGCTTAGATTACAATTCTGGCAGAATGCATATAACTCGGCATATCATCTTTGATGAAGTGGTGTTTCCATTTCACCAATCATTTGACCACTCCATCTCTTTGTCATCTCATACCTCTTTTTATCCTACCTATACCCTGACAATTCTACCCATTCTTCATCTGTTATCACTAAAAAGTCACCAATATGTATTATTTTTAATGTTTAAAATAAAAATTATATCACATTCTAATTTTTTTATTTTAAAAAATGAAGTTTCTCTTATATTTGACAATATTCATGATTAAATTATTTAAATTTTATAAATTAAAATTTTTATATTATGTTATTTGATATATAAAAATAAATTATATATTATATATTCTATATTAATATTTTTTATTTTTTAATCATGAATTTAATTTATAATAAAAAAATATTTTACAAAATGAGTATAAAAAAATAAAAAATAAATTTATGATATATGGGATATGCATATTTCATATCTTAGTATGAAATTAACATATCTCAGGAATAATATATTCAACACTTATCATATCCAATGTTTGGTTGAATATAGGATAGGATAATTGATGATATAATTGATTCTATCCTATCACCATCCAGACATGGGATAAGATATAGTATCTCTTTTCTTATTCTATCCCATGTTAGGAAAAAATTAGTGGTCCACAATATGATGTAGCTCTCCAAATTTATCTTCAACCGTTTGAAAATAAATAAATTACTTCATTGAATTGAGGGGCATACACGTGAATGTAGTCATCCTTTTAGCCTTAGTTCCCCACCTCTCAAGTTTAATTTTAAGACCAATCTTGAAAGATTCTTTGAACAAAAATAGAGGATACATATAATTTGTCACTCTCGGTATGAAGTTGAAATATTCATTAAGAAGCATGAGATATTGTGTCAAGAACATGAATGATTGTGTAGGTTTTGATTGGTATAAGACCATAAAGCGTAGGCACATTTAAATCTCTCTTTCATTTTTAGGAGATTTATTGATGATGACTTGAATGGTGTAGTTTACATACAGAGTTTGATTGAAGCAAAGAGATGATAGCATTGTCAACATTCATTGGTCAATTAGGTAAATGATGGGAATGAACCCATCACTCTCATAGACAAATATGCACTCGCAATGAGTACAAGAAGGTTCACAACCTAATTTAAGGCTTCTAATAGGCTATTTCTTGAAATTTTTCAAAATCAATGCAGCAATAGATTTTCTGATCACACAAAGGAACAACTTATTGCCATATAATTAATAGTTGTACAACATTTTCCATCTCACAGATGTACATATAAAAGACACACTTAGGAGTACAATTATTGTATTTTAATAGCCCTGTAACTCCTGAAAACAAATGATAATACATCATAAGGGACCTTGGTTATTAATCAATCTAGTTCTGTGGAGGAACAAGAATGGTGCTCTTTTTGATCTTTGCCCTGAAAAGCTGCTCAAACTCTGGAGCCACATTGAGAGAGGCCTGTAAAACATGTGGAGATAATGCTCCCCATACTGATGTTTTCCCAGTAAATTCGCCAAATATAGGTCTGTAAACGAACAAAAGACAAATAACAAATAGTTAGTAATTAACCCTACAATCGATGATGTTTAAAGAGAAAACAATTTATTAGATTGATGCCTACTCTGTAGCTGTTATCAATGAGAAGTACTCCAGTCCTTCACCATCTGCAATGGCAGAAGCCACAAAGAACCTTGGCACAAGCAGCAAGTGACCAGCCTTCACTTTCGCGTCCAAGGCACGTTCACCATTGATACCAACAACTTGAATCCTTCCACTCCCTTTTGCAACATAAATTACTTGAACCGACGAATCACCAGCGTACATCGGTGAGGACATGGCATTGGCATCCAGCTTCACAAGGGTGGCGCTGAGCCCAACTTCTCCAAGGAAGGGAAACTTCTTTGCTGTCAATGCAGTAAGCAATCCAGCATTTTGGACATGGATATCAGGTAATGCAGCATCAATATTAAACACCAATTTATCAGTACTGTTCTTGCAGGGGTGGGGCATTTTGTGGCCCTCTGGTAGCTTAATTATCAAGACGCCAGATTGGCTTTTTGCAAGCTTTTTGGCCTCTTCGTTGTTGATATCATAGGCTCTGGAGTTAAATTCAGTGGAAAAACCTCCAAGGATTCCTTGAGTTCCGGTTAGTAGGAAGTTTGTGAATTCTCCGGGAACATAAGCCTTGGAAGTTTCACCAAGGAATACGATAATTAGTTCTGAGTCTCCATCATTGTACCACCATGAAACTGCTCCAGAGGGCACTGGTATTATATCTCCTTTCTTGAGCCTCAACACCACTTCTTGGGATGCTTTGGGTGGTACGATTCCAACTACTCCACAGCTGCCTGGATGTGGACAAAATATATTTTCATAAATGAGCCACTGGATAGGGTTTGATGGCACAGTGGGTAATATCGGAGAATCATTTTGACAGAAACATAAAAAAAATAAAAGAGAAATATTGAAGGGCCCACTTTCTCTCTCTCTCTCTCTCTCTTTTCAATTTCTTTTTCCTTTTCCCAAATATAACCCTAGCCCTCAACTTCTTTCATCTCTCTCTTATCCCTTTTCTTTCTTCAATTCTAGTCTTGTTCCTTTCTTCTCTTCTTCATTCTTGCATGTCATGGCGACTCCCTCTCCCTCTCACACCAGTCACAGCCGACTACCATGGCTGTGTGCACTCTTTTTGTTCTAATTTTTGAGAAAGAAAAGAAAATTGAGGTGGATATTTTAGGGAGGAATAATTAACAATTCTCTAAAGAAAAAAAAAAAAGAAATAGAAAAAGAGTTCTAATTAAGAATAAGACATAAAAAGCTCGGGGATTTACAGACCTTGAAGAACATAACCAATTCTGTTGGAGTCAGCATAGTGAGGGAGGGCGAAGCCACGAGGCTGCAGAACAAGCCTTCCACCACCAACCTTTGCTTCCTTGAGCAATTCATATTCAGCACTTGACCAACGGTAATATGTTCCACCTTCTCCTTCGAAGATCTTTTGTGCAAACTTTGGTGCTAAGTTCAACTCCATGGATTATGTCTGTATATTTGAAAGAAAGCAAATGAACGACTGCCTGCAAAACACAGATCAAAAGGTTAAGACTACAATTAAGATCATGTAGAGAGATAATGAAAATCAGGTGGAGTAATGGGGTAGAGTAGACAAAGTGGGCTAATGTGGAAAAACAAGCTCAACCTTCATCTTTGAAATTCAGGTCATATCATTCATCCATAGTTCTCAGATGTGTACATTGAAGGCCACTAACATATACATATAAATAGATAGATAGATAGATAAGAGTGAGTACAAACCTTGATTTTATGAGAAACAATAGAAAGAGACTAAGTTGAATGTTATGAAAGAGATGAAGAGAGACTTTTGAGAGATGAATATATGAGGAAGATTAGGGGAGTATTTATAGAGTTCGGGAGGAGGTTGAGTAGGAAAATTGCCCATCTTCTGGACTTTACTTGTATAATACATTTTTCTCTTTGCTTTTCACACAATCCATCTTCTAGAGTTTGGAAGATTTATCCTTTTCTTTTGACTTCTGCAAATTCATCATCTCTTCCTGGTTTTCAAACTCTTTACAAACTAATATTTCTATAGAATTTGAGTTCATATTGGGCTTTTACAAAATTGCATGCAATACAATTAATCAAAAGATAAATATAACCATAAAGTTTGAATGGTGCATGAGACATTCCCTTGGAGAGATGATGGTGGCAAAGTATATCTAAAATTAGTGTTATCTTGTAAAAATTTTCTACTTGAGAAAACGCTACAAGTAAAAATTTTGTATCCAAAAAGCCCCTATAAAAAAAATCAAATTTCAAAATCAAACAAACTGATAATACCTAAAAGAGACGTATGTTTTGTCGCGAATCAACATTTTTGGACATGTGGAAATTTGACATTTTTGTCTACTGCCTAAAAATTGATGCCCTTGTTCTTCCTTCTCGAATTTTCCAATTATCACACGTTGGAAATTATTATCGTAACATTTTCTTATTCAATGAAAAAAATATCTTCACAAAGTTGAAAAGTAAAGGAATTATAAGCACGAATGATGTGTGAGATAAGGTTTATCAGGAACCTTATCTTTGTAAGTAGCTTCTCAACGTCCCCCATGGGATAAGGTCCACCTAAACTTCTTGTTCTACCACCATGCAATAGCTTGTAAATATTTTATTAATTTTTTGAATTATTTGGACAAATATAAAAATAATTAAATTTATCGTTTAATACATGTTGGCCTCGATTTAATGAATCTAACAAAATGAACACCTTGATAGTTGATAATTTGAAGTTTATATTATTTAATTTGATTATTTTTGTGGACATTTATTTTGATTAATAAGGATGAAATATCACATTGCATGCAAAATAAATTAGAGAGGGATTAATTATTGTAAAATGATTTTTTTTAAATATCCAATTCATAGCTACCTTCTTAAAATTATTAATAAATAAATAAATAAAAGATTTTGGATTTAATCTATTAATGTATTTTTGGAAACACAATAAATATTATGATGCACCTTCAGCCCTCTTAATTTACTTCCAGTCATGGCTTCTCTATTATGAATTTGGATAACTTGGCTGAACTTTGGCACTCCCATCTTGGTCATCATGTTGATAATACTTTGAAGCAAATTCTTACATCTTGTAATATCTCTAATGATTGCCATAGACATAATGTTTGTTGTGCTTACTAATATGCATAAAGCCAGAGATTACCTTTTCCATTATCTGAATCTAGAGCTTCTCATCCTTTTGCTTTAGTTCACACCGATTTGTGAGGTCCTGCCACTGTTATCTCCACAACTGGTGCAAGTTATTTCTTAATATTCCTTGATAATTTTTCTTAGTTTTCTTGGCTTTATCCCTTACATACTAAAGATCAAGTTTTGCCTACCTTCCATAAGTTCAAAACCTTAGCTGAAAATCAATTCAATTGTTGATTACAATGTTTATAATCTGATAATGGAAGTAAATTCAAAGCTCTCCCTTCTTGCTACACATGGGATTGAAAATAGATGCTCTTGTCCCAAAATATCGAACAAAATGTATGGCTGAATGATTGAATGATTATTGACAATAGATTTTTGGAAAGAACATATGTTTTATGGAAATTTGGAAATTCTTTAATTAAATTGTTATGGTTTAGAAAGTTGGAAATAATATTAGTGATAATGATATTAGCATAGGAAATTATTTAGAATCACTAATACAAACATAAAATATTATTAGGTTTGCCTAATTTATAAATTTTAGATAAATAGTCAATAGTAATAGTTTTTTTTTTTTTTTTTTTTTTTATGTGATGTAAGGAGTAGATTCTACACAATTAATTTCTTTAAGGTTTTTGAGTGCATATTTGAGGTAAGAGAAATTAATGTGAATTTTGTAAAAGAAAATGACTTTCTTTTTATATGTTATTTTCAAATATGTAAAATATTATTTTTGTTTTATGGATCAAATATATTTTGCATGAAAAATATATTAAAATATTTTTCTTTTGATTATAACAAAAAAATATAGAGATATTATGTTATGTATGTTTGAATAAATGAAACGAAGTGTTTGATTCTGATTTGTTTGACCCTAGTCAACAAGATATAATAGTTGACATTTTTTGCCCTAATTAATGAGATATAATAGTTAACATTTATTGTCCTTATCAACGAGATATAATAGTTAACCTTTATATTTATTGGTGGGGAATGTAATTGCTTTGAATCTCAACCTTTAAGGGTTTGGTTAGAGGTTACTAGTATAGTAGTATTTGGTTTCGTCCACCTTAAAAAAAATAAATTTGAGGTTAGCCACCCATTTGTATAGTCTCACTTAACTGGGCATCATTTCTTATCTAATAACCAAAGTAAAATATTTTGAATGCATGATTTGTATGAAATTGTTTTGACATATATATATATATATATATATATATAATAAAAAAAATGAAAAGATTTGGATGCTTTAGTATATTCAAACTCATTTTATGAAAAAGATTGTATATTGTATCTCTTATTTGCATTGTTTTAAAAATTGGACCAAACCAACCGGTCCGACCGTTCGAATCGTCAACTGGTGAACTTTCCAGTTCAGTCCATCTTAATGAACCATTTCATGGTCAAATTGGCATGAAACTGTTCAAACCGACGGTTGAACCACCGAATCAGACAAACTGTCCAATTTTTTATAAACTGGTCAGACCTCAATTGCTACAAATATTTGTTTACTATTAAGAGGCCCATTCCACGCCCACTACTTTTAAAACTAAAACTAATTATAAGCCCATATTTGGTCCAAACCACTAGGCCCAATCCAATGACAAGAAATGCTTATAAAACTTATATTTGGGTCATGCCTCCAGGCCCAATATGCTGGCAAGTTTGGCTTATAAGGGATGTTGCAAGGTATTTATAGAGCACATAGAATTCATGTGCTTCCAATGTGGGACTAGGATTGGGATTAATTAGAAGTAAAACATTGCTTCTTGAAGGACTGGATGCACAGATCTCTTAAATATTAAAGTTTGAAGTCTTTGAACCATTGAGCATTGCACCATATTTATTAAATGATGTTGTTAAAAAAAAATAAAAATAATATATATATATATATATATATATATATATATATATATATATATATATATATATATATATATATATTAAGAATCTATTATTAATGTTTTTATCTCAAATTTTTATTATATAAAATCTTTAAAGAAATGTAAATATTTAAATTCCTGTTTATTTTTATAATAATAATATGATAATAATTATAATAAAAAATAATATAAATTAATTAATATAATAATTTTAAAACAATAAAATACAAAGACAAAAAGATAAAATTAAATATTATAAATTTTTTTCATCTTAAATATATCTTCATTCTTAAATATTACATATTTCTATTTAATAAAATTTAAAATATTAAACTTTATCATTTAATTTAATATACCAAATATAAAAATCAAACATTATTAAAATTTTTAATTTTATATATTTTTAATTTTTTATAATTATTTTAATTTTAAATAATATATAAATTATATATTTATTGCATCACCGGTTCAACCACGATACGACCGCCGATCCTATCAGTGAATCGTGAACCGGTAATTTTTTCGGTTCAATGACTAGTCTGGTTATGAAAACATTGCTAATTTGTAATCATAATTGAAATTGTTTGATTTATGAAACTATGTTAGTATTTCTTATTGGGTTTTGAGTTCATTCCCTTTCGTTGATAATTTTTTTCTAGTATTCTCAATTCAAGCGAGGAGTGATGGTTAGGCTAGGAAATTGTCTTTGTTAGGATTTTTTTTTTAAACTTTATTTTGGATATTATTTAGATGTTAGAATTTAATTATTATTTGAATTATTTGAGTTTGAAGTTATTTGGACAATAGTACTTTGATTGATGTGTTAGTTTTAAAGTTGAGATTTAAGGATTATAGAAATGTTTTATTTTAATACTTTGAACAAGAATTTAGTAATTGTTAACCTTCTAGTTATAAGATGACTATTTGAGTCATTCTCACTTTAAGCCTTTAATCTTGAGGTGTAAAATGACCATCACACCCTTAGAGTAGGTTTTGGGGCGTGATAGAATGGTATCAGAGCATTAGGTTATGATCTTGTTGCGAACTTGATTTAGTTTACTTTAGGGATAGAAGAGTGACACATTAGTTTAAGTTTTAGCTTCATCTAGTACAAATTAATCCTACATATTCTTCCTGATGGTTTTAAATTGCCTAATTGGTTTCTTAGTGGTGAATTCAAGCACAATGCACTATTTTGTTTCAATATCTTTCATTAGTTTTTTACGTACGTTAGTGGCTAGCATGGACTTTGATTTGATTAATGTTGCTACTCTTTTAAGAGATTCTGATGTGGCCAATAGAATGCTTAAAGATTATCTTATGATGATATATTGGTTATAGGGAGATGTTAGTTAACTTAGTATTCCTTGACCTTTAGCATTTTAATGTGATTTTGGGAATGGATTGATTAGCTTCCTATCATGCCTCTATTGATTGTTTTGGAAAAAGGGTGATGTTTCACATTTTTTGTCAACTCGAGTTTAGTTGTGAGGGGAAACATGTGGATAGACCATTGTGTATGATCTCAGCCTTGCAAACTAGTTATTTGCCCGATAAGGAAGGCTTATTAAGGCGTTTTGGCATATGTGGTGAGTCATGAAAATTATTTAAGGTTGGAGAAGATACCCATTGTAAGGAATTATCCTTATGTCTTTCTAGACAATTTGCCTAGCTTCCCCCTAGAGGAAGGTGGAGTTTACCATTGATTTGGTAACATGAAGAACTCTTATCTCTAAGGCCTCACACAAGATGGCACCTATAGAACTTAAGGAGTTGAAGATTCAACCTTAGGAGTTGTTAAATAAAGGTTTTATTAGGCCCAATGTTTCACCTTAAGGAACTCATATTTTATTTGTGAAGAAGAATTACCTATCAATGAGACTTTGCATTTATTATAGAGAGTTAAATAAGATGATTGTGAGAAACAAGTATTCTCTTCCTCAGATTGATGATTTGTGAAGAGAGCTCCTATTTTATTTGTGAAGAAGAATGATGGATTAATAAGACTTTGCATTGATTATAGAGAGTTGAATAAGGTGATGGTGAGAAACAAGTATTCTCTTTCTCAGTTTAATGATTTGTTTGATCAGCTTCAAGGTGCATGTGTGTTCTCTAAGATCAATCTTCAATCTAGATATCATCAATTAAGGGTTAGAAATGAGGATGTACCCAAGAATGTTTTTTGAAACTAGATAGCATTATGATTTTTTTACTATGCCTTTTGGTTTAACTAATGCACCTACTGCCTTTATGAACTTATAGGGTATTCAAACCTTATCTAGATTAGTTTGTCATGGTTTTTATAGATAATATTTTAGTGTACTCGAGAAGTAGAGGAACATGAGTGTATAATGATGCTTCTCATTAGGGTTTGGGGTGTGTTCTTATGCAAAATAAGAAAGTTGTGGCTTATGCTTTTAGACAGTTAAAGCCTTGTGAGCAAAACTACCCCACTCATGATTGGGAGCTAGTTATGGTGTTTTTGCACTTAAGATTTAAAGACATTTCCTTTCCAATGAAACTTGTGAGATATTTACAAATCATAAGAGCTTGAAGTATTTGTTTTCCTAAAAATAATTAAACATGAAACAAAGGAAATGGATAGAGTTACTTATGGACTATGACGACGTTATTCAATATCATTCAAAGAAAGCAAATGTTGTGGTTGATGCCTTGAGCAGGAAATCAATTGGTTCCTTAGCAACTATTAGAAGTTGTTAGAGGCGGTTACTAAAGGATTTGAGGTGTTTACAAATCCATATCATTGTTCAGAACTCAAGATCTCTTGTAGTGAATTTCATAGTACAACAAGACTTGGTTAGGATAATTAAGACCCCATAAAAGAATGATTTGTAATTGGTCCAACTTATGAAGGAAGTTAAAAAGAGCGGTAAGCTTGCCTTTATGTTGTCATATGATGAAATCTTAATATTTGGGACTAGACTTTGTGTCCCAAATGATGGAGACTTAAGGAGAGAGTTTTTGAAGGAAACTCATTGTCCTAGACTTATAATCCACATAGGAGGCTCAAAGATGTACAAAGATTTGAAGCAAAATTATTGGTGGTCAGGCATGAAGCGAGATATTACACAATTTGTGGCTTAGTGTTTGGTGTGTTAACAAGTGAAAGCTAAGCATATATGCCCAATAAGGTCTTTGCAACCACTTTCTATTCTTAAATGGAAATGTGAACATATTACCATGGATTATGTGATAAGGTTGCCACTTAGGCAGTAATAATTTTATTTAGGTGATTGTTGATCGATTAACAAAGTCTACTCATTTTCTACCTATGAAAGTTACTTTCTCCATGGACTAATTGACTTCTCTTTATGTCAAGGAGATTGTAAGAATGCCTAGGGTACCTATTTCTATAGTATTCGATAGGGATCCTCATTTTGCTTCTAGATTTTGGCATAGTTTACAAAAAGCTTTGGTTACTAAGTTGAGTTTTAATATTGGTTTCCATCCTCAAATTGATGGTCAATTAAAGAGGGAATTCAGGTTTTAGAAGATTTGTTGAGAGCTTATACTTTAGACCTGAAAGGTAATTGAGATGATTAATTACCTTTAGTAAAGTTTGCCTATAATAATAGCTTTCAAGATAGCATTGGAATGACACCTTTTGAGGGGTTGTATGGTAGGAGATGTCGATCTCATATTTATTAGGATGATGTCAGAGAGAGGGAACTTTTGGAGCTTGAACTTGTGCAGTTAACTATTGAAAAGGTTGACTTGATTAAATAAAGATTGAACGCAACTCAAAGTAAACAAAAGAGTTATGCTGATAATCACATATGAGATTTGGAGTTTGAGGTTGGTGATCATGTTCTCTTAAAAGTTTCGCCTACAAAGTCTACAATAGGATTTGAGAGAAACAGAAAGCTTAATCCTCGGTTTGTGGGACTATTTGAAATCTTAGAAAGAGTAGCCACCTTGGCATATAAAGTGTCCTTGCCCCCAAAATTGTTTAAGATTCATAATGTGTTTCATGTATCAGCTTTGAGGAAGTATGTTTTTTATCCCTCTCATGTTGTAGAGTTGGAGCCTATTCAAATGTCAAAGGATTTGACTAATGAAGAAGTACATGTTCTAATTGTAGGTGCAATAGATAAGGTACTAGGTTATGCTATTGCCAAGTTGGTAGAGGTTTAATGCAGTAATTACAGTATTCGAGAGGCCGCTTGGGAATTAGATGAGGAGATGAGAGAAGCATCTACATTTTTTTTCAAGATTCAGATATGTCAAGTTTAGAGGACTAAACCTGACATGGGTGAGTGAAAAATTAAAAAAAAAATAAATAAATTTTGAGAATTTGGTGAAGTACAAAGTTGGTATAATAATAATAATAATAATTTAATAAAAGACAAAAAGAAAACAATTTTAGGAGTTTTTGTTTAAAATATATAGATATGAGTGATTATTGGTAATAGATTTTTGGAAAGAACATATATTTTATGGAAATTTGGAAATTCTTTAATTAAATTGTTATCGATTAGGAAGTTGAAAATAATATTAGTGATAATAATATTAGCATTGGAAATTATTTAGGATTACTAATATTAATATAAAATATTATTAGGATTGTCTAATTTATAAATTTTAGATAAATAGATAATAGTAGTAGTTTTTTTTGTTTTTTTTGGTTAAGTTAGGTGACGAGTAGATTATTCACGATAAATTTTGGGGCAAATTAGGCTTCGATGCATGCATAATATGAAAATTAGACTGCTTTTGAAACTTATATGCAAATTAGTCCCTCTAGATCCACGTAGACCTTAATATATATATATATATATATATATATATATATATTCTTTTAATTTACTTTACTTCCCCCCTTCTCTCCATCTCATTCTCACTTTTTGTCAAAAAAATAAAGTCTTAATTGTCTATCTTCGTCGAAGTATGAACATGATCTCCCAATGACAGGTCTTGCTAGAGCTGGCAACTCCTTGAGGCTGGAGTTAATCTCAGGTTGGTCCAAAAACTACATAAACAGGCTGGATCTAGGTAAGATTCTGGACTGGGAAACCTAAGTCAACCCTCATTAACAAATATATTATTTTTCCAAAGTATTGACTGGTATCCAATATCAATGCAATTAATGCTACCTGTGCATATATCTGTATATACAAATTAAAAATCAATGCACATAGAATCAAGTGATCCAACAAAACCCAGTCAGAAAAATGGATTTCCATAGATGTAAAAAAGGCTAAAATCTAATTGAAAAAAAACAGTTTTGGAACTGTTAACTCATTCCCAGATACTGTACATTGGCATTGGCTATTAATTTGCACAAAACCAGAAAAACCCAACAATCCAGTATAAGACCACAACCAAAAGAGGAAACCAAACAAAACCCAGAAGGGAAACACCAGTATCAGAAGCAAATCAACTTCAATAACAAAACCCAAATACAAAGAACTGCAGGCCCAATTGATGCAAATACAAGAAAAAATCAACCAACCCAATCATCAAACACACACATAGATATAGAAAAGAAGAGAGAAATCATTAATCAGGGTTAGCGTTTTGATGCTTACAGAAAGAACCCATGATCGTTGCCCCCTCTGTCTCTCTGGACAGTTCTCCTCTTGACTAAAGTTTATCCCTCCTGGCTGTGGCTCTGAACTCGGTATATATACGAATGGGTTGTCATTGCAGTATGCTGCGCGGAACTACTCAAAGCTGTGGTCCGCCGAGTTTATAGCCTTGGATCTACCTCTGATCCAAGAATATCCCCTTGTAGATTCGCCTTTGACTCTCTTTCATGAGAAGGAATGACAGCGGTGCAAGGCCCCTTGATAATGGGGACGTGGGTGATGATTGATTGAAGGAAAGAGATGATAGCATTGTCCACTTTCATTAGTCAATTAGGTTAAAGATGGGAATAAAACCATCACTCTCATAGACAAATATATATGCACTCAGAATGAGTACACTAAGGTTCATAACCTAATTTATTGCCATATAATTAATAGTTGTACAACATTTTCCATCTCACGGATACACATATAAAAGAAATACTTAGGAGTACAATTATTGTATTTTGATAGCCCTGTAACTCCTGAAAACAAATGATGATACATCATGAGGGCCTTTGGTTATTAATCAATCTAGTTCTGTGGAGGAACAAGAATGGTGCTCTTTTTTATCTTCGCCCTGAAAAGCTGCTCAAACTCTGGAGCCACATTGAGCGAGGCCTGTAAAACTTGTGGAGATAATGCTCCCCATACTGATGTTTTCCCAGTAAATTCGCCAAATACAGGTCTGTAAACAAACAAACGACATGTAACAAATAGTTAGTAATTAACCCCACAATCAATGATGTTTAAAGAGAAAAACAATTTGTTAGATTGATGCTTACTGTGTAGCTGTTATCAATGAGAAGTACTCCATTCCTTCACCGTCTGCAATGGTAGAGGCCACAAAGAACCTTGGCACAACATACAAGTGGCCAGCCTTCACTTTCGTGTCCAAGGCACGTTCACCATTGATGCCAACAACTTGAATCCTTCCACTCCCTTTTGCAACATAAATTACTTGAACCGACGAATCTGCCGCGTATACCGGTGAGGACATGGCATTGGCATCCAGCTTCACAAGGGTGGCGCTGAGCCCAACTTCTCCAAGGAATGGAAACTTCTTTGCTGTCAAGGCAGTAAGCAACCCAGCATTTTGGACGTGGATATCAGGTAATGCAGCATCAATATTGTACACCAATTTATCAGTACTGTTCTTGCAGGGGTGGGGCATTTTTTGGCCCTCTGGTAGCTTAATAAGCAAAACACCAGTTTGGCTTTTGGCAAGCTTTTCGGCTTCTTCGTTGCTGATATTATAGGCTCTGGAGTTAAATTCAGTGGAAAAACCTCCAAGGATTCCTTGGGTTCCAGTTAATAGGAAGTATGTGAATTCCCCGGGAACATAGGCCTTGGAAGTTTCACCAAGGAATACGATAACTAGTTCTGAGTCTCCATCATTGTACCACCATGAAACTGCTCCAGAGGGCACTGGTATTATATCTCCTTCCTTGAGTTTCAACACCACCTCTTCGGATGCTTCGGGGAATACCATTCCAACTACTCCACAGCTGCCTGGATGTGGACAAAATGTATTTTCATAAATGAGCCACTGGATTTGTAGATAGGATTATTAAAGGGCCCACTTTGTCTCTCGTTGTCACGGTGTGTCACTCTCTTTTTTAACAAATAAACATAAAAATAAAACTTATCTTTCCTTTTCCCAAAATATAACCCTAACCCCGAACTTTCCTCGCTGCTTCTCTCTCTTTTCCCTTCTCTTTCTTCATTTCTGGTCCTCTTCGTTTATTCTCTTCTTTTTCTTCTTTCGTTTTTACCATGTTTTCCTCGGCGGCATGCCATGGCCGCCTCTCTCTCTCACTCACAGTTAGAAAAAGAAAAGAAAGAAAAGAAAGAAAAAAAAAAGGCAAAAACTAAGTGTGACCAGTCACAGCCGACTACCATGGCTGTGTGCCCTGTTTTTGTTCTTTTAAGAAAATTAAGGGAAAGGACAGAAAGGAAAGAAAGAAAAGAAAAATGGAGGTGCGGTTAGGGTTTTGGGTGTGGTTAGGGATAGGGATGAGAAAGAAAGAGAGTTTTTGCCCTTTCAAACTAATTTTATTTTAAAAGGTTGAGATGAATAGATTTTAGGAAGGGATGATTAACAATTCTCAAAAGAAAAAGAAAAAAAAAATACAAAACGAATTCTAGTTAAGAATAAGAGATAAAAAGCTTGCGGACGTACAGACCTTGAAGAACATAACCAATTTTGTTGGAGTCAGCATAGTGAGGGAGAGCGAAGCCACGAGGCCCCAGAACAAGCCTTCCACCACCAACCTTTGCTTCCTTGAGCAATTCATATTCAGCACTTGACCAACTGTAATATGTTCCACCTTCTCCTTCGAAGATCTTTTGTGCAAACTTTGGTGCTAAGTTCAACTCCATGGATTATATCTGTATATTTGAAAGAAAGCAAATGAACGACTGCCTGCAAAACACAGATCAAAAGGCCAAGACTCATGAGAGAGATAATGAAAACCATATCCATAGGTCACTATTCATTTCCCCTTTGGAAAATCAGGTGCGAGTAATGAGGTATGGCAGACCAAGTGGACTAATGTGGAAAAACTTGCTTAACCTTCATCTTGAAACTCATGTCCTACATACAATGAAGGCTACTAACATATACATATATGGATAGATAGATAGATAGATCAGAGTGAGTACAAACCTTGATTCTATGAGAAACAATAGAAAGGGACTAAGTTGAATGTTATGGAAGAGATGAAGGGAGACTTTTGAGAGATGAATATGAGGAAGACTAGGGGAGTATTTATAGAATTTGGAAGGTGGTTGAGTAGGAGAATTGTCCATCTTCTTGACTGTACAACTCACCTTTCCTTGTACAATACATTTTTGTCTCGTTTGCAATACAAATCATCAAATTACCTGCATAACCATCTACTAGAGTTTGGAAGATTTATCCTTCTCTTTTGACTTTTACAAACTCATCATCTCATCATGGTTTTCAAACTAATATTTTTATAGAATTAGAGTTAATGTTTGACTATCAGAAAACTGCATGTAATCAAAGTAATAAGTAAATACAACCATAAAGTATGAAGCAGCAATCAAGTTGGAGAGAGAGGAGACGGTGGCATAAATGGAGAAATTTGAAGTTTGCTGGGGTTGAGGGAATGGTCTCCTTGGCCCTGAAAGACCAGATGTGTATGTTCTGTGCAATATTTTTGGACATTAATTTGGACGGTTGATTTAATTTTACATTTGCTTAATTTCGTCTATTGGCTAAAATTTAGGAAAATTACCATGTATTAAAAAAAAAAAAAGAATTCTCTTAGTCAATGAAAATATATATATATCTTCACAACTAAGATTTTAGATGTTAAAAAAACATAAGGAAATGATGTAGCAGATAAGCGTTATCTTTATAAATAGATTGTCAGCAACTCCAGCGGGAACAAGTCTTGGTCCACCCCAGCGTGTCACGTCTCCAACATTCAATAGCTTGTAAATATTTTATTCTTAACATCTTGGTTGTAATTGTATCAAATAATTTAAAATTTTATATTATTTAATTTGATCATTTTTTTGTGGACAATACTTATTTTGAGTGACGATGAATATTTATTTTAGAATGAATTTAAATAAATAAAAAATATCCACTTAGGAGATAACTCCTTATGTTATGTTTGGTTCCAAAAAATTGGAAAAAAAATATAAAAAAATACAAAAAAAAATAGGAAAATAAAAAAATAAAAATGAAGAAAAATAAAAATAAATAAATTAAAACTTAATAAATTATTTTTGTTTGATACTTTAAACTTATTTTACTTATTTCAACTTATTGATATAAAGATTAAATAATTTTAAAATATAGAAGTTTCAATTACCTTTAATTATATTTGATTTTTTTTAGTATTTTTCACAATACAATCAAACAAAATCATTTTTCTTATTGTAATCAAATATAATCTTAAAAATAGATTTTTGGATCTAATATTTTCATGTATTTTTGGAAACATACTAGAAGTACGTTTGGCAATATTTCTACTCTTAAGTGTTTTTAATAAAAATGTTTTTTTTTAAAGTATTTTTAGGAAAATCATTTATAAAGTATTTCTCTAAATAAAAAAATACAAGTAATTTTTTAGATTTTTAAAATTTTGTCAAAAATCTAATTTTTTTTCAAAAACACTTTTTGAGTTAAAAAGAATTTATAATCACTATCCAACAGACTCTAAAAACTCATTTGATTGTGATTTTAGGAAGCCCTTTTAATATTTTTAATACTTAATGGGGTTAATATTATTAATGTGGTTAAATACAATTTACCCTTTTAACCTTTGGCATATTTTACAGTTTGCCCTTCACATTCAAAAGTCAACACTTTGTTTCTCAGATTTGTTAAAAAACAACATTTTACCTCCTAAACTTATTAAAAAGTCCATGAATAAGTTGTTAATTAAAGAAGCAAAGTTGAAAATGTAATAAAAAAAATATTTATTATCTAAATTCGAAGTTACCAAACTATGTAATGACATATAAAAATCACAAATAGTCATGCAAACATCTATATAAAATTAAAAATCAAAATTAGTAACTATTATATTTTTATTTTTTATTTTTTATTTTGTTATTATTAATTCTATGTATCTCCTTATCTCTCTCTTTCATTATTTCCCTTATAATTGAATCATTTCCCGTATTCATGCCAGCACATGCTCGTTCCCAAAAATTCAAAACCAAAATGAAAAAGAAAATCATACCAAGAGAGACTAAGAGATACATTTCTTAAAAATAAATAATAATAATAATAATAACCTTGAAAAACTTAAATGAAGGGAGAAAATAGGAAAAAAAATTACCTTCAGCAAGTTGGACGGTGATAATGACCGTTTAACTAATTAGTGAGAAACACAGAGATGAGGGGAGTTTTGACCGGGTTTAAAAAAAAAAAAAATTTATTCAGTAAAAAATTTTAAAAATTAAGTAATAAGTTATGAAAAATTATAAATAAAAAAAAACAAAACAAAACAAATAATTTTTGGTAAAAAATTAAAAAATAAACACAATGTAAATCTATAATTATTATATAAGGATAATTATACTTCATATAAAAGTTAGTTGTCTTTTCAAAACTAATTTTTTATTTGATTTTTCATAAATTTTCAAAAATTAGAAAATAATTTTAAACTCTCACATTTTACAAGGTAATTTAAAAAGATTGTGTTTTCCTTTTTGTCAAAATCCTAGAGTCTCAACCTATCTAAGGTGGTGTTTGTTTTTTGATTGAATAGAAAAAGCTAAATATTTTGGCTTTTTCTATTCAGTTAAAAGTACCTTATTGATACTAATCAACATAATTAAAGTGAACTTATTATCAATAAGTTTAGTTTAATGATGTTGGTTGATGTCAACGAGTTATTTTTAGCTGAATAGAAAAAGCTAAAATATTTGACTTTTTCTATTAAGCCAAAAAACAAACACAACCTAAGTGTTGCACATTGGTTAGAAAAATTGATCACATGCTAGCCCACCGCTACAACCTAATAATTGTAAAGCTTAATAATTTTATGGAAGCATGCGAAACCCTAAATTATTACAACCCAATTATTCTACGCACGCATCGGAAACTCCTATGATTGTGACACTTTGTGCCCATAATGTCATAATCGACTCACCGTTACGTAGATGACTAGAAAACCAATCATTCCACGCGGTAGCGCATCTCGTGCCAACAAAGCAAATTTGAAATTTAAATAAATAAATTAAATTTAAATTTTAAAAAGCGTTCATAAAATTTAATTTTGATTATTTAATGGTTAAAGTTAAATGATACTTAAATTCTTATTTAATTATTACTTTAAGGAGGTGTTTGGTACGTTGGGATAGAGAATGGAAATGAATATTTTGTTTCCATTCCTATTTTTTAGTGGATAGAAATAAATTCGATGATTTCATTTCTAACATTTGAATGAATTTAGGGATACAAGATTGAAATGATTATTTGTTTCCATTCCAATATTTGATAATAATAAGAATGGAAATTAAAAAGAAATAAATTTACAATAATATCCTTACATATAATTTAAATAATTTTTTTTTAAATTTTTAGAGTTTTTTTGTTATTAAATAATAAGACTAAAATATATATATATACTCAATAAATAAAAAATTAACCATAAAAAATCATATAATCCTAATGTACAAATATTCAATTATTATTTTTATTAAAAATTTGAATAATTTGTCATGCTTAAGTAGTTATAAAATTGTATTTTACCAAAAAAAAAATATTATAATATTTAAATGAACATCCAAAACTCTAGAAATTAAAATTTGAATTTTTTTTTTAAAATTTCGTGGAAGGTTTGATTGATTCAGTTTGGGAGAATCACTTGTTGCAGAGAAGTGGATAATGAATGGTTTCTAGTGGTCTCTAAATTTACAAAGAAGATAAACATTGGGCTTGAAGAATGTAATAAGATGGTAAAATAGTAAATTTAGGTTATTTTATATTATGAAATAGGTTCAATGAATCAGAATACCACTTACTTTTGATGAATTCAAATTCGACTTATAAGTTGATTTGATTTCTGCCTGAATAATTTTTTATTCTATTTCTGCCTTCTTAACATTTATCCAAACATATGAATAAGGGAGAAAAGGAATGACATGCTATTCTCACTCTCTATTCCCATGTACCAAACACCACCTAAGTATTAAGGTTGTTTAATAAAATTAACTTAAATTTTATTTTAAATCACCAAATTAACAAATTTATCGTCATAAATTATAACTAGGACAAAATAAGTTGAGTAAGAATGGAGATAGTAGAATAGAAAAAAAGATTATGGAGATAATAAAGGGAAATGAGAGTAAAAATATAAAATGATGATATCTATTTAAAAATAAGTTGATTATTTTTACTTATTACTTAAAATTATTTTTTACTTTAATTCATATCATTAAGTTATTAAGTCACTTTATGTCATTAAGTTGTTTTATTAAATTCCTCGTAAATGTTATATTTTTCTTATATTAATTATATATAAAATTAATTTAATTTAATTTTATATTTTATATTTTTAAATATATATATACATGTTATAATAAAAAGGGAGAATTACCCAATAGGGTAGGCTAGAAAGAACAATTACTAGGAAGGCTCACTTGTCTAAAAGGATTTTTATAGGACAATTTTACCCTTAAATATGTTTTCTATATTATTTATAAATAAATTTGAGATTGTCAATGATGTGGGGACCATTCATGATGGCAAGTACAGGTTGATAGGTAATCAACAATACATTTCTCAGTCCAAAAAAATTGTTCACTTTTGAATAATCAAGTGAGTGTTTAAAAATTTGTCATTTTTTCTTCTTTTTTTTCAAAAAAAAATGAGAATTTTTTAAAGAATGTTGTAAAAAAAATAATTTTTAATATCTCATAAATAAAAATCATATCCTAGAGTTATTATATAAATATTCAATTGACTAACACACACCTATTAAATAGAATAACTCACAATTATTCATTGAGTAATGTAGCAAGTGAAAAAATTAAATAAAAATAAATTAAATTATGTTGTGATATATAGTAATGATAGTGTATTTATATTGTAATTATAATGCATTTATATCGTACTTATATTTCATTAATAATTCTAAAAATGTTTATTCATACCTATTGGTATCAATACATGTATCAATATATTAACAACATTTATCTAGTGTATTGAAATTATTTAATAATTTTTGTACATAAAAAAAAATTACGAAAAGCGTGAATTCAAATTAGTATTTCATTTGGTTTTAGAAATTATTTATGATATAAGTATATTGTAAAATATAATATGATCATACAAAATTATCATTTTTATAAAAAAATTTCAAAAATTTCCTAGTTAGGTTTTATTGTAGTGTAAGTGCATTTATATTGTAATTATAATATATTTTTGTTGTACCTGTATTTTATAATAAAAGTAATAATATTGAGGATCACCTTTTATACCTTATTAATATTCAACATATCAAATATATTAATATCATCCACTCGATGCATTGAGAAAAAAAAAATTATATATGAAAATGAAAAAAAAAAGAAACATAAACATTCTCCATCATTTTCCAATTCTTTTTAGATAATGTGAGTGAAAAAATAAACATTTTATCTTCCTCGAATTTAATACAAAAACATAATTTATCAATTTAAAATTATAATATATATATATATATATATATATATGAAAAATCATCATTTTTATTATATAATTATAAAACTTATTTTTTTTCTTAATAAAATTAAAAATTAGAATAAATGTGATGTCCCACATTGGATAGGGGAGAAAGTTCTTGGCGCTATATATGTAGAGACTCCTCTTAACCAAGTAGACGCGTTTTAAAGCCATGAGGACCCCCTTAGGCCCAAAGCGGACAATCTACATGGTTGGGTGTGGGTCGTTACAGGACGTTGTGTCTGCATGAGGGGGTGTTTGTGATGTCCCACATTCCCACATCGGAGCTCTATATATGTAGAGACTCCTCTTAACCGGCCCAAAGCGGACAATATCTACATGGTTGGGTGTGGGTTTTTACAATAAAAATAAAACATGTAAAAAAAAAAACAATAAATGATATTTCGAAAATATTTTTTAAATGTATTTTTGTTTTAAATAGTAAATTTAAACAACAAATTATATATAATTGTAAGGGTTAAACCCAATAAATGTGGAACCCACGCACCATAAATGTCATAATAAATCAAGTGAATGTTTTAAATGTTTTGAATTTTAAAAGTTTTAGTTGAAGGGCAGTTTTAGTATTTAAACTTATTAAAGTCCTTCCCAATAATTATTAGAAGAGACCACTCTTTCTAGTAATTGTTATGGCCCAGTCCACCATATTGGGTAATTCTCCCTAATAAAAATAAGTTATTAAAAAATATAATATTTTAAATATTTATAAAATATATTTATTTTCATGTAATATAATTTTTTTTTAACTTTTTTTATAAAAATTATTTTAAAAATTTTATATAAGATAAGGTAGGGTGAGGTGGGTATAAGAGATTGGCATGCCCACCATATTCTACTTAATATTAGGCCTGCCTAAATGTTGTTGGGATGGATAGCAGACGCCTAATCCTGTCACATGCTAGCGTAATGCCACAACTTGTCTTAATGCTCTTAAGGTGTATATAAATTTTGGTGGCATGCTAACATACTTTTACAATCTAATTGTTGCATGGATTGAAATTTTCATGACTGTGACAATACGCCTACCATTAAATACAGATTGTGATAATAGGCCTCTTGGAAAAATTAGGAAAAAGTTGTAAAAGGCCCATAAATGTGTATAAAAGAATCAAAATAGAGAAAGATTAAAACCGATCTATACTTATATAGTGTCAGAAACTCTCTCTTATTCGATATAGAATATCAAAATAATTCTAAAAAATAATTTTAATATTATAAATTTCAATGTTTATAATATTATATATATAAAATTAATTTATTCACTTTGAATCTATTTTTTTCTATTTCCACTTTTTTTAAAAACCAAACATAAATTTCCTCGTATTTCCACTTTTTTTTTAAAACCAATAACTTAAATTTACTCATAAAAAATACATAAAAGGTGCATGCTATAACTTTTTTTCTAGAGAAGGAATAAATTTTATGCTTCAAGGAAATCAATCTTAACAAAGGATTATCCTTGTCAATATTTTCAAAATTAGATTTCATCGATCCATTTACTATCAATCTAAAATATAGGATTTTAATTTTTTTTTTTATAGAAAAATCTAAATAAATAGAGAAAATGTTGTTAAATTTTTAATAAAATTCATTATGTAGATGTATATCTATTTATTAATATTAAAAAAGTTAAAAAAAGTTACCATATATTCACAATGTGATGAGATGGGATAAGAAGCCACAGCACCAGCAACTTGTGACAACAATGAAGCAAGGGTGGGTTTTTTTCAAAGAGATTTTTTCCCACATGACTTGTCACCTGTCTTCTTCCCCCATCGCATTCCACGGCTTCTGCCAGGATGTCGATATCAATCATAAAGTCTATATATTGACCTTTTACTTATTATTTAATTTATTTATACCGAATTTCATTCTTTTTTTCTTTAATCAAATATTTATATTTTTAGTCGAATACATATTCAAATAATTCAATGACCGGGATTATATGTTTCGTACTTTTCTTCCCTTCATTCAACTTTATCAAACCTCCTGCCCATCTCTCGACCCTTGTCTCCATTCTTGAAATATAGGTCATGGTTCTTCACAAGTATTAAAAAATAATAATAATAATAATTTAAAAATAATTTTCTTATTTTTAATTTTATCATAAAGAATACGAAAAAAAATCAAATATACCTAAAAATAAATAAATAAAATAAGTTTAAAAGAATATATAAAAATAATTTATTTTTTTCACTCTTTTTTCCTTTAAATTTTTCTCTCCATTTTCTTTTCATCATATTTTTCTTCAATTTTTTCAGAAACCAAAAGTAACCATAGAGTTGGTACAGAGGGAAAATCCCCACCAGACTGTAGTAGCACTAGTAGCCGAGGAGAGTGCTGGGAGAGGGGAACCAGAGAGGCCTGCAAGGTCCATTTTCTTCAATTTTCTTTTAAGATTTCCAACATCCAATTAGGGAATGTTTGGTTCTTCCTCCCAATTTCAAAACAGAGCAAACTCAAGTTTAAATTTAATTACATATTGAAAGAATTGTATGCAGTTTGGTGAATGTAGGCGTCCTTTCCAATTTGTTTGGCTAGTAAGAAAAATTGAGAAGAAATGAAAACTAAGGATCTATTTACATTGGATTGGCACCAAGTGGTGGCTTGTCGGCTACTTAGTAGGGAAGGGCGATAAGCCACCATAAAGAGACAAACATCTAACAAGGACGATTTTGGAAAGAGAGACTTATCAAGAAACATACCAAAATCAAGTAGGTTTCCAAGAGATGGGGCCTTCTAGTAGAATCCTCAGGGCTCAACCATTTCCTTGATCAGAGTTGGATCAAAGGACTAATAGGAAGTAGAAACCTACACTTAAAACTCGTGCAGAAGTCATGGAATCACTGAAGAGAGTGCCTACACATACAACTCGGGTTGGGGTTGGGGTTGGGTTGAATTTGGTTTCCACCCAACCTGAATGAATAAACAATCAACACAAATCCTAGCCTAACCCCAACTCTTAATCCAAATTGCTTAACCCAAATCCAACTCAACCCCATTTTTTCAAGTTTAGGTAAAGTTCAAGTTAGATAGAATTGATTGGGTTAGCCTTGAGCAAAACTGGCTGCTTGAGTTGCAGAAGTCAAATAATTGTCATTAATATTATTATTAACAACTCAATTTGGGATCAAGCTGTCCAACATCCCTGGCCAAGCCCAACCCAAATTAAATTCAGGTTAGCATTTTTTCGCTGAAGCCCAACCCAAATTGGGAAAGAGTCTACCTAAGCCCACCCAACAATGAGTTAGGGTTCAGGTTGGGTTGGGTTAGATCAAACCAAATTGCACCCTTAGATGGGTTAGAACCTGCCAACCAAAATCTGGACTATAGTCATCAAAATCCAATGCATCAATGAGACAAGAAGCATACAATAGGTTCCAAGATTATTGAAATCCTCCAAGTTTCCAACAGCTCTTCCAATGAGGAAAAGGTACAATTACAAAATAAAAGAGTCTTCTATTTGCACAAGGACTACAGAGGAAAATTATGACAATGATCATATCATATACAAAATCGTCATACTGGCCTAATCACACAAGACACAATGACTCTCTGCCTGTGACTAACCAACTATTATTGTGCAAACGCACACTAGAAGAAAACCCTGATAGACTTGTTTGCATAAATGGTCTAATTAAAAGAAACTGAAAAGGAGGAAGTTTTGACCTAGAACCTGTGCAACTTATGTTGGCCTAAGCCATAACCAACTTTTAGATATAGTTGGCTATAAACAGTATTACAAGGTCAGAAACTTCGTGCAAATAATCAGCATATACTTACAAACTATACAACTTGGCAAACCATATAAATCTATGCACACTATCATGCCCAATTTCAAATGTTACACCATGAGAGTGAGCATAACCCACTTGCACATACTGGCTAAAATTAAAGGAAAAACAAAAGCCTGAGTATATATTCACAATAGCACCTGATAGACATGAGTATGAAGTCACAAAAGAAGCAAGCAACCAATATGACTAATATGAGAATGTGAAATCACGAGTTGAAAAGAAGTATCAAATCACCAAATAAAATGTAGAGATCAATACGACTTTATGGAAGCGAATACCAACGAATACAAGCTTATCACTCAACAACAGAACCATCCCCCTCTTACCTCTCATGAGCAAAAACCCAATATCAACAACTATCAAACAATATCACCTGGGTGCTTTACTGTGAAGAGAAAAGCTGTTGGCTGCACTATTGCAGTGCTAAATGCTTGCATACCTGCATGCAGTAGATATTACTATAAAGTGTAGATAACATCCGTATAAAGAAAACATAACTAAATAGCTAAAATGCATATAATGGGAGTACCTTTGAAAGAGTAGCATTCAAATAGATACTCCCATGCTCATCTGCAGAATTCTCTCTTTGTAGCACTTACAAGAGAGAAGACGTTAAAACCACAAAGAATTCCAGTTCCATAATTCAACAGAAGTTACAAAATGAAAATTCACATTGTCATCAGAAAGCTAACCAAACTCCATGTAACAAGTTGGAAAATAACTGGTTGAATTGCAAATTCTGAGATATCCAACAGTTTTTCATGATCCTTTCCAACTGCACATCTACCAACCCGTAAACCTACTCATAGTTTAACAACCAATTTCCTAGGATATACCATAAACGTGAACTTACTCCACCCCTGCTCCACCATTGCCAGGGAAAAAAAAGCCAAAGCATGTGGGTATAATCACACCATGAAACATGATTAGGAAACCATAAAAGGATAACAGTGATACAGATGACTTTATTAAAGCACCACCAGAAATGACAAAGCATAAACCAACATGAAAATGTTAAAACACCGATCAACTAATATGTGTGGATAAGAATCACGCCATGAACATGAGAGTGAAATCAACATGATACAAGTGACCAACAACATGACAGTTTGAAGCACCCACCAACAATTACAAGAGTAGAGTATCAAATAACATGAGAACGTGAAGCCACCCACGAACCAGCAAAAGAAAACACCAATATCAACAGCTACATCAACCTTGTCCATGAGTGCTTTATTATAGACAGAAAGCTCTCGGCTGCAATTTTATTGCTCTAACCACTGGCAGACCTGCATCCAGGAGAGTAGTCCTATATATTAGATATAAGTAATATACAAAGAAAACATAACTATATAGCATCCAGGCCAAGTTTGCCTGTGCTATAAATCAGACATGCAGGAGAGCATATCAAATATATAAGAATTTTTTTGAAAGAGTAGCATCCAACCAAGTATTCCCTTGTTCATCTTATATTCTTGACTTGTAACACTTACAAGGATGCACCTGAAACTGCAAAGAGCTTCCATTCCAGAAATAGAAGGGGAAAAAAAGAAGAAAACAGAACACTAGAAAACCAAAATTTACAAGGTTACCACAAGCCTAATAGACAACTCACGAAAAGGTGGGAAATACTGGTTCAGTATCTACCAAGCTGTTTCATTAATCTTATGTTCATGATAAATATGCCTCCTTGCCAATTAAGACATCATTTTCCAGATCCTTTGCTGGAGGTCTTTGGAGGTCTTTCATTAATGCTGTATCCATAATATGAAGTTTGATTATTTAATCAAAATACCAATTTGTTACATTTTCACAACCTCCTTGCTTTAGTAGGAAAATGAGCATAGGCATAACTCAAGAGTCCCTTAAACTCTGTCATCCAATTGAAACACCCAACAAGCTTAAAAAATGATATATAAATGTATCAGTTTCACCAATCTACACAAATAAATATTCATATAAGATAACATATACAAGACATATACAAGTCAAGATTGCATATCAAAACCTAGGAAATTAATCAGGGATCTATATAAGAACCCATACTAAAACTGAGATTGAGATCTAAGGCTAGTGTCTAGCAAAGGGAAAGCTATTCTTTAGGTTCAAAAAGCAGGAAGTAATTTTTCACGCCTCAAAGTCTAGTCTGGCTTGCCACCAGGACACTGAGATTGCACAAAGTAGTAAATACTAACAAGAATAATACTTAGATGTGCCATTAGTGATTCTTGTGTAGGATTAGGTATATTCAACTCAAATTTGGGCATGTTACAGAAACATGATAGTGCTATTGTGCCTTAATAGCATCCGAAAATACAAATCAGCACTTCTCAACAGGACCACTGCTACAGGAAACTCGCAGTCATTATCACAAAGATTGTTATGTCTAGAACTGATATTGACATAGAATATCACATTTCTTGTTTTCTTCTATCCTTAGATTAAAAACTGCTCATGCCTATCCATTGATAGGCCCAGTGTACAAGATCTGCACAACACTAATCACGTATCTCTGCCTGCATATATTATAATTCTTTTTAACCTGCTGAAGTTTATTTTTCTAAGAATGATGCTATAAAAAGTTAAACATCATGTATCACAAAAATCCTTTGAATAGAACATGGAGATATTTCCTACCATGCATTTCAAGGAATACAACCCCTATCATCCCATTTTGTTTTAAAAAACGTCCTCCTCACTTTAGTTCAGTGATATAGTGTGTTTCTTGGCAAATCATTTTCCCTCTTCCTAAGGCACTGATAACAGTCTCAAAACAATACACCTCAGACTCATCCAACTATCTAGCACTTGGTCTCAAAACGTTTTAAGCCAAGCACATTAACTCAATCCTGACACATGCATGCACATTTGTACTATGATAAAGGCCCCATTCAACACTGTTTAAGAACCTGAAAGTTCACTTACAGTCAATCTCTTTGTTTTTTTTGGCCCTGTTTTTCCAGTACATATAAGAACATCATATTAAAACATTTAGTGAATTGGAATTGCAACACAATCCAATGCCATGTGGATCATTTGAACCACTAACTTCTGACCATGTATTTCTAGTGGAAGGCCCCTAGACAATCCTGGTAGCAATATGGTGTTTCTCAGTCTTGTTCCAGTTCACATGATTAGTTGTATTTAGGACCATAATTAAAGCGTGACAAAACCCTGAGGGGTAGCTCAGTTGGTCAGGCCTTGGGTTTGCTCCTCAATGGTCACCAGTTCGAGTCCCCTCAGGGCCACTGGAAGTTTACCCGGTCGTTAACTTTAGGACCCCGTGGGATTAGTCGAGGTGCGCGTAAGCTGGCCCGGACATCCACGGTTATCAAAAAAAAAAAAAAAAGCGTGACAAACTACATACCTATCCACATACAACATTTTCTTATCAATTCTGAGGAAACCATCCAATTCTCTCTTTATGAGACCCAATAGAAAACTACCCAATTTTCAATTTATCACCCCATACAGAACTTCTCAATTGCATCAACCTAACAGAATCTACCCAAATAATTTGTAGCTAATAAATTAACATCCTCCAAGCCCCATCTTAACCACTCATTAGCACTACCCTCAGCACAAAACCAATAATCAAATCACTATTGCAAGGCTGTATGCTAGAGATGCAAATAAAATTTCATCTCACCTGCCATTCATCTTCTCTATAACAGAGATAAACCCTTGAGCACCAAGCTTTCCGTCTCCATTAGCCACCATCACCTCAAACAATTGCTTGTTCAAGGCAGCCCCTGGCAACACTGCCACCCTCTCATCATCCTCCTCCACGATATCCACACCCATCCCCAAGTCCTTCACCATATACTCCGCATAACCGCCTGGTCTAAAGTCCCTCTCAATCATCCTTCCCCCGAACAACTCCATCGCCTTCGACCCTGCAGCCCCGCCCCTCACCGCATCCATCCATTGCTGCTTATCCAACCCTGCCCGCTCCGCAAACACCAGCCCTTCACTCAGCCCCAACATATTCGCCGCCACAATCATCTGGTTCGCAATCTTGCAGCTCATCCCGCATCCGGGTGCGCCCACATAAGTCCCCTTCCCCATCACATTATACAATGGGGTTAACCACTCCACAACCCCACTATCTCCTCCTGCCAAAATCGCCAACTTTCCATCCCTGGCACCGATATCCCCACCGGAAACAGGCGAATCCACGGACCAGCAGTTCTTCTCCCGTGCAGCAGCGTAGATTTCGCGGGCAAGACCAGGGTGGCTGCTGGTGGTGTCTACAAGAACGCCGCCGGGGTTGAGGCCTGAGAGGATGCCGTTGGGGCCAAGGACAATTTGCCGAACATCTGAGGGGTGTCCCAGCATAGTAAAAACGACATCGCTTTGCCGGGCGAGGGAGGCTGGAGAGTCAGCCAATTGGGCGCCTTGGGACTGCAGTGTAAGGGCTTTGGAAGGGTTGCGGGCGTAGACGGTGAGGAAGTACCCGGCGGCGAGGATGCGAGAGGCCATGGCGGCGCCCATGACACCAATTCCCACAAATCCAACGCGGGTTTGGGCGGTGTTTATGGGTTTAGGGTATGGGGTTTCCATGGGGAGGGAAGAATCGAGGGAAGAGCAGACCGGTGAAGAGGGTGGAGTAGATCGATTAGAGTGTGAAGTGGCCTTTCTTGCAGGTAGTAGAGGCTTAGTGGTGAAGAAGATTGGGGGAATCTTGGTATGGGGGCACTGAAAACTCAGTGACAGCGATGAGAAGACAAAAGTATGTGATAATAGACCCGCATTGTCCATGGGAAAGGAAGGTCGTAAACCATTATTGCTTTCCCATATCCTCGTAATTTTTTTTTTGGGAAAAGGGTCTCCAAAAAGCCCGCGGCCCGCGGCCTGGCCCAGCGGGCTAAAGCCCGGCCCGAGCCCATTTCTGGATGGGCCGGGCCATGGGCTCCAATTTGGGCCCGACCCAGCCCGGTGGGCTGGCCCGCCCGTAGGCCCGCCACTTAAAAAATATATATATATATAAAAAAAATATTCAAGAAATAGAAAATGCTACATTAATAAAAATATTCATTGCTAATTATTTTATTCATTGAATGTATACGTTACATTTAAAAATGTGGGAAAAGTTTACATCATTACAAAATAAATACATCCCAACTAGGTTGGCACCTACTTATTTGTCAATCATTTGTACTTTTCAACCACAAAAATAAAAATAAAAATATGACATACATTTAGTAAAATATTTTAATCATTATCTCTTGGCGGTGATGGCAAACTATCGCAAATCCATGAAGATTTTGATGATTTTAACTTTTCCATATCGACAAGCATATTTTCTTCTTGAATAGAATCAAATATCCTTTTATCTACTATTGTCCAATCTTTCACACATATATTTGCTTCAATAGAATCCGGCGCTAAGCTACATCGTTTATCACTAACTACTCTTCCACCTGCACTAAAAGCAGCTTCTGATGCAACTGTACTCACAGGAACTGTTAGTACATCACGAGCAATGATAGAAAGCACATGATATTTGTGTTGTTGTGATTTCCACCATATTAAAATATCAAAATCTTCATCATCTTCAAATGAAATTAAATCAATATTAAGATATCTATCTAAATCAGTTGTGTTGTTTGGAGAACTATTTGTTGTCTTCTTTCGACTTTTTAACATTTCTAGAGCTCCTTTATAAAAAGATGAAGAACTTGTAGATGTAGGTGGTTATTTAATAGAACTAATATCATCACCATATTTTTCTTTATAATAGTTATATAAATTATATAATAATGAATTTATTTCATTTTTAATTTCTTCAATTTTTATTTGGTCATTAAAATAAAGAATTGTTAACCATTCATCCAAAGCTTCAAATTTCAATCTAGGGTCCACAATTAAACCAAGATAAAAAATTAAAGGTATTTCTCCCCAATATTTTCTAAATTTTTCTATCATTGCAAATATTGCATCATTAAATATATCCAAATTTAAATATATTTGAAGTACAATAAAAATATTAGTTATTTGCATGACAACTCGGTTTGAAGATGGATAATATACACCACAAAATTTTTTTGTTGAAGTATCAAATACTTCAAAAAGATCTCTTAAAAGATCTGCAATATGCCAATCATAATCATTTAATACATCAATATCTGCTTCACAATCATTGTTAATTAATTGTATTTCATATAGTTCAACTACTTTTCTATATTTTGTAATAGTTTGTAAAAGTTTATAAGTGGAATTCCATCTAGTGGGTATATCCAAATTTATATTTCTTTTTTTCATATTTAACATTTTGCAACAATCAAAAAATAATTCATGTTTTGCTTGAGAACTATTAAGACCCACAGCAATGCCTCTAATTTTTTATAATGTATCATCAACGTGTTTTAATTCATCTTTTACAATTAAATTTAAAATATGTGCACAACAACGCACATGAAATATTTTACATTGATCTTCTTTTATTTGCCAATATCGTTTTAATCTAGATACTGCTGCATCATTATTAGAAGCATTATCTAATGTTATTGTAAATATTTTATCACGAATGCCAAAATCTATAATTTCATCATTTATTAAAGATGTTATATTTTTACCATTATATGGAGCATTTATTATTTTAAATGAAATAATTCTTTTATTTAATTTCCATTCATTATCAATATAATGAGCAGTTATACATAAAAAACCACTATGAGTTAAAGATGTTCAAATATCAAATGTTAAACAAATTCTTCCTTCAAAATTTGCAAAAAAAAATTTAAAATTTTCTTTTTATGTTTCAAAATTTTTTATAAGAATTCTTTTAACTGTATTTCCAAAGCAACCTTGAAACTAAGGATTAACAGCTTGTTGCATTGTTCCCGTAAAATCATGAGTTTCCATGAAATTGAAAGGTTGTTCTGCTCTTATTATATAACCAATCATTTCTTCACGACAATAAGATTCATCATAAGAAAATGTTTTTAAATTTTCACTTTTATATTTACCTAATTGCATATAATTTCTAATATCTACATTATTTTTAGTTTTACAATTTTCATTATGCCTTTTTAAATGACTTATACCTGCATTTGAGCCACCACTAAGAAGTTTGTTACAAATTTTACATTTTGCTTTTATTTCTTTTTTATTATTTTCTAAATTTATTTCTATTCTATCAAAAAAATTCCATATATTTGAAGTAAATTTTTTGCTATCACATGCATTAGATGAAGAACAAGAACCACTTGCCATAATTATAATTATTGATAAAATATTATGCTAAAAATAATAAATGTAAAATTAAAATGTAACAAATAAATAAAAGTAAAGGTGAAATATGTTACTAAATTGGAGAACCGAAGTAGAAATTCCTTCAAATTTGAACTCTTTGAACCACCAATGCTTATTTTTCACCACCAATAATATTGAATAATTTGAGACAAAATGCAATAATCGGAAATATTGTGGAATGAGAGAGAGCTTAAGAGTTGAGAGAATAGAAAAAAATTGAGGGTATTTAATATTTATAGGGATTTAAATATTAGGATTTAATTTTTTTTTTAATCAAGACCGTTCAACGGTCATAATATTGAATTGAGTGGCAGACATGTTCAACTGTCATGTGACCGTTGAACAGCCAGCTCACTTTTATTTTTTTTCAAAAATCATACAACATTTCTAATATATATATAACTAATGCAAAATAGTTACACAAAAGAGGGCTAGCTCAGTTGGTGGCTAGCTCCCTTATGGATCCATAAGGGAAGAGGATTCGAATTCCCTTCCCTTCAAAGCTGAAAACTATTTTAATTTTTACCCAAGCCCGCCCAACCGGCCCGCCAACTGAGCCCAGCTTGAGGGCCTACAGGCTGGGCCACGGGCCTTAGATATACCAAGGGCCCGGCCCGGCTCGGCCCGTTGACTAGTCAACGGGCTTAATGGCCCGCCCTGGGCTGGGCCATGAGCCTTACTTCTTTGGGCCGGATGGCCCGTTGGAGACCCTTAGTTTTGATGGTGCCATTTAGCAGATATATATTTTTCGGATCCGAACTTTATGAAGTATGAAAATCAGCTTTTAATATGAAAAATTATATCTTCTTTGTGCACTCTAAGCCGGCTGCATCTTTTGTACCGAGATTGCCCTTTTTTTTTTTTTTTTTCCCTCAGTGAAACCAGTCAGCCGGTCGGCACTCACACCTCTCACCGGCACTAAAGATTGTGTTTTTTAGCCTGTTGTAGACCCCCTTTAAGGGTAGGGACCTAGAGAGTGGTTTTGGATCTTGACTTCTCATTATATTTTAGAAGGGGTAGGGGACCCCTAGCGGCGGACGGATGGACCCCTTCTCTAGGCACGGACGTGCAGCTGCAGGGGGGGGGGGCTATCTGAGGGGGTAAAGCTTAAAGAAAAAGGAGAGAGGGCGCAGGGGAGATTCAGACGAGAGAGAAGAAGGTGACACAGTGGAATATTCAGGTAAGGTCCTCTATTAATCTTATTTTGTGATTTGCTGTGGGTATCCAAGACCCCAAAAATGCTTGCTCTGTTTTTGCTTCCTGCAACTTTGATGATTTTTTTTCCCTGCAAGAGGTTGGATCCTCACCTGGGTTTGATGTTTGATCATGGCATTGAGGACTTCCAATGTCTCTCCACCCCTGCATAGCTAGACATGGCTGCATTGAACCCATACCATACTCGCTACCTCTACTATCCTAGTTTCCTTCCGCGTCCATTGCACCCATTCCTCTCACCCTCGCATGGCCATGCATAGTCATGCATGGCCGCCACCTTTCATAGCCATCTCCTCAGGCTCGCTCGGTCAGCTGGATCAATGGCGACATTGGAGCTCCTCTTCTCTCACGCCTGACACCATTGCATCACTAGAGCTCCACTTTCTGAGGTCCCTTTGATATCTTTATTCATCATCTTCATCATCATAAGAACCAGATCAACCAGGAGCTCCAGATTGGTGCCAATCCTAAGCACCATCGCCGCAGCCATTGCCCTCACGGCGGTCGAGGCAGCCCGAGTCCGACTGGGGCAGCATGGAGAGCCGCTTGATGTAGGCATGGGAAGGCATGCGGCACGCGCACAAGACGCACCTTCGATCTCGCCTGCATCATACCCGACCCGGGCGGCGTTGCTGCAAGAAGGAGAGCAATCCAGAGGGAGTTCACCTAGCTATCGTCTGCTTGCGTCGGCGACATGGACATGGCCACCGTGAAGAAGGGAAACTCAATCTTCAGCTGGTGGAGCACGTGGACGTGCCGAGACAGCGGCGCGCACCAGTTGCTAGCTTTATCCCGGCGTGATGGAGTCAACCGCCGCCGCCGCGGAGAGAGGGTGAGGGGAGTTGCAGCCAGGCGGGGCGAGTTGGTGAGGGAGATGAGTCCCTGGACCCGCCCATTCTAGCATTGGACTTGGGCTTGTTTTTAGAGCCAAGCCCAAGCTTATGATCCATTTAGCCCCTTTGGTTTGCCCATAGTATCAAATATGGGTTTGTTTTTAGAGAAGCCCAAGTTTGTGAAGGCTTTAATTGCCTTGGGCTTGCCCATTGACATCTTTGGACTTGGGCTTGGATTGGGGCACTAGGCCCAAGTTGGTGATGGATTATTGTATTAGGCTTGCCCCATGAAGACATTGGACTTGGGCTTGAGTTGGAGCCCAGACCCAGTTCGTGTGGATGATAGGCTTCATGCCAATCCTTTTAAAAAAAAAATCCTAAGCTTAATTTTATGCTTCAAAATACTTGTTTAAATCATATTTTTATAAATCAAATCATTATCCCTTATTTATTATTTATTCAAAGTCCAATCTATAAAAAAAAATCATCACATGTCTTAATTTAATTCTTCAAATACTCTTTTAAACCTTATGTTCATCAATTAGAATTATTATTTTATATTCTCCTATCTATCTATGTCAATCCTTCAAAAATCCTAAGTTTTAATTTAATTCTTGTTTAAATCATATTTTCATAAATCAAATCATTATCTCGTATTTATTATTTATTCAAAGTCCAATCTACCAAAAATCATCACATGTCTTAATTTAATTCTTCAAATACTCTTTTAAACCTTATGCTCATCAATTAGAATTATTATTTTATATTCTCCTATCTATCTATGTCAATCCTTAAAAAATCCTAAGTTTTAATTTAATTCTTGTTTAAATCATATTTTCATAAATCAAATCATTATCCCGTATTTATTATTTATTCAAAGTCTAATCTACCAAAAAAGTCACGTGTTTTAATTTAATTCTCCAAATACTCTTTTAAATCTTATACTTATCAACCAGAATTATTATCTTATATTCTCCTATCTATCTATGCTAATCCTTCAAAAAATCTCACGCTTTAATTTAATTCTTCAAGTACTTGTTTAAATCTTAATCTCATGAATCGAATCATCATCCCGCATTATTAGTTGTTCGAAGTCTAATCCATTAAGAAAATCCCATGCCATAATTTAATTCTTCAAATACTCGTTTAAATCTTATGTCCATCAATGGGAATTATTATCTTATACATTCATTTATTATCTAGCCTAACCCTTCAAAAATCCCATGTTTTTAATTTAATTCTTCAAATTCTTGTTTAAATCATATTTTCATAAATCGAATTATTATCCCATGTTTATTTAGTTATTCAAAGTCTAATCCTTCAAAAATCCTCTGTCTTAATTTAGTTTCTCAGTAATTCGTTTAAATCTTGTTTTCGTTAATTAGGATTATTATCTCATATTCGTCTATTTATTTAAAACCTAGTTCTTCAAAAATCTCTTGTCTTAACTCAATTTTTCAAATCCTAAAAATTCTACAGTTCGTCTAAATTTTATCCTCATCAATTAGAATCATTATTCCATGTCCATTCAAAGTCCAATATTCCGAAAACCCCACACCTTAATTAAAACTTCACTCCCAAAAATTCTACTATCCATCTTTATCCGCCTAAACATTATTCTTGTTAATTAGTATTATAATCTCATACCTACCTATTTATTCAAAGTCATATCCTTTAAAAATCCAACGCCCTAATTCGAATTCTCAATTAGAAAAATTCCACTATTCTCCTTTTTATTCGTTTAAACATTATTTTTGTTAATTAGTATCATTATTTCGTGTTTATTTGTTTATTTATTTATTTCAATCATTAAAATTTAACTCTTCAAAACCGGATTTCCAAATTTAACCTTTAGACTAAAAAAAAAAAATTTCCACCATTCACTTTTATTCATTTAAATATCATTTTTGTTATCATTATTATAAATTCCACGTTTACTTATTTCTTTCTTCTAAAAATTCCAATAATTAGAGTTCAATTATTCAAAGGTCTGACTTTCAAACTTAATTCTCAAAATCCCACTATTCACTCGTCCAAATATCGTTTTGATTAATTAGTAACATTACTCCATAATTACCCATTTATTTCTCATAAAAATTTCAATCATTAAAGTCTAATTCTTCAAAATTCCGATTTCTAAATTTAGCTATTTGAAATTCCAATTGTCCCACCTCCGAATTTAATTTTCAGTTTCCTATGCTCTAATTCCCGTATTTATCCCGCTACTTATTATTATCGTTATCATTATCATCTTATTCATTATTTCTATAAATTCTGCCTTCGAATGATCTCTAGGATTTCCAATTTTTATACATTAACTTTCATAGTTTCTATGCTCAAATAGCTTACGATTCTGATCTCTTTCAAAATTTAACTCCCACAATCCCAATTTTCGTAACTTAATTATTCTTAAAAATCCCGAACTTTCAAATAATTCTTCAAAATCCCAATTCTCTTTCAAATTTAATTTTTAAAAGTTCACATTCTTACATTTAATTCATAAGAATCCAATTTTCAAATAATCTCTAAGATTCTGATTCTCGAATGAATTTCAAAAATCTAGTTTTCCTTCGAAGAATTTTAATCCCTGTTTAGTGATGCATGTGATCTGTTTTTTGCTCTATATGATGTACTAATCCTCTATATTGATAGCGCATGGTGGCTCATGGCCCAGGTATGTACCCATTTTCCCTCTAATCGTTGTCTATGCATGTCTCGATTTTTTATGAGTGCATGATCATTCAGGATATTCATTGACTTACTCATCAATTGCCACGTCATCTTCATTTTATTAGTAGAGACCCAACTTTAGGGACTTAGAGGGGTGCTATGGTCTTCACCGTGCCTTCCCGATAAGTAACCTGACTCCCGAGCCCGATCCGGTTTTTCGTAGATCACCTTTTCCAAAACCAGGAGTCGCACTAAGGGTTTTCTTTCTTATTTTGTTTACCCTTTTAAAAATAAAACAAAAATAAGTGGCGACTCCAAGTCATTTTTCAAACAATAAAATCATTTTTCAAAGTAAAATCAAGTTCGCCATCGAGTGGGAAACGCATGAGCCGAAATGCAGGGTCCACACCTGTCTAAAAAATCGTGGATTTAGCGTTCATGAAATTTAAATCCAACGGCACAACAACAAAGAGACCCTTAGAATAGATCCAGAAAACACAGGAAACGAAAAAAGAAAAAGCAATTTTTTTGGTTTTCCTTGGGGGTTTTGCATGGATTTTCTTAGAAATCAAACGAAGATGAATTTTCTCATAAATCGTGGATTTAGGGTTCATGAAATTTAAATCCAATGGCACAAAAGCAAAGAGACCCCTAGAACAGATTCAGAAAACATAGGGAGCAAAAAAAAGCAATTTTTTTTGTTTTCCTTGGGGGTTTTGCATAGATTTTCTCGGAAATCAAACGAGGATGAATTTTCCCGGAAATTGTGGATTTAGGGTTCGTGAAATTTAAGTAATATTATTAATTTTAAATAATATTTTATAAAATATTACAAAGCAAAAATGTAGTTTTAAAATGTAATTATTAAATTTTGCTTTTCCGTATCTTCTCTCATATTTAATTGGTAATGACATAAGATAAATCATTTCATCATTTAACTTATCTTATGTTTAATTAAATATGAATACGATCAATAATGAGATTTTTTTTTTTAAATCCTTTTTAAATGAGGTATATTAATTCTAAATTAAGATATAAGACATATATATCTCATGTTCTATAAATTTAGTTTTTTTTTCAATTTTTTTTTTATATTTGTAAAATAAAAATTTTGATTAAAAAAAGAACTAAAAAAATATTCATAAAATATATTGTAAAATAGTACTAATATATGCATTATTTAATATATATATATATATATATATATATATATATATAATGAATAACATAATATAAAAATGATTTATAAATTTTAAATATTTTAATTATGAATATTATTATTAATTAATTAATTAATTAATAACTTAATTTTAAATTATTGGACAATTTCTAAATGTAACTAAAGGTAATAAAATTTTCATATTTATTCAACAAATATTTGAATATAATATAATTTTTATTTTAAACAAACATCAAATATTGAAAAATAATATATTTTTCTTTTTATTATTTTTATTCAATTTTCATGCTAAATATAAACATGACATGACATATCTAACTAGATATAATACCTTGAGATATCATATGCATTGAATATAATATCTAAAGATGTTATATCTCATTGGAAATTATATCCTAACATATGCATACTCTATGATATTTTTAAAAACCTATCATATTCTATATTATCCTATCATATCCTATCAACCAATTGTAGTTTAAGCAGATAAGAGTTCTTCATTATAAAAACCACCCTTGTAACAAAGTTGAGATCAAGCTTGATTAGCCTTCATCTGCACTCGATTCAAGAACAAGTGGTTATACCTTAAATCAAGATCAAATCAATCAATAAAATTAAATGATCATATATTCTTTAAATTAAAAAAATATCACAAACGGTTGTACTCACATCTTTATTAATATAAATTTTTGACATTTAGTGGGACATCTTCTACTTCTTATCTCTTGTAAAGCTTGAAGGTTTGTATTGGAAGCCTTAATAGTGAAATCCTCACTTGAGTAAGAGCTTGAGGAGAATGGATATAGGTAGATAATCAAATCACTATAAAAGGAGTTTACACATCTTTTCTCCTTTCTCTTACTTTTTTATTATTTAATTTGTTAATACTTGATCTTTGTCGGGGTGGGGGGTGGGCGCTTAAACTAATAGGGTTAGCCTCTTGTTTTTTGTTTAACAATCTAAGAAGATATAACTAATTATTCTAATTCATCTCATATGGAAAGGTTTTTTATTAATCAACCTCCATTCTTTTGGGATACCATTTATTTATATCCGAAAACTAGAATGACGTGGTTTTTAAAATCCACTAACTATGATCTTTGGGATGCCATTAGAAATGGTCTCCATATTCCAATAGAAATTGAGAATGGAGTAGTTATTCCAAAACCAAGCCAAAAATAGGATGATCTTGATAAAAAGAAAGTTTAACTTAGATGCAAAGGCTATTTATTATTTATATTATGTAATAGATAGAAATGAATATAATCATATATGCTAATGTGAATCCTTATGGATAGCTAGAGAGTACTTGAAATAACTCATGAGCAAATTAATCAAGTCAAAGAATCTAAAATGAGCAATCTTATGCATAGTGATGAGTTATTTTCTATGAAGGATAATGAATCCATGATTAAGATATTTATTAGGTTCACCAATATCATCAATGGACTTCAAGTATTGAGAAAGGTTCTCAAAGAATTAGAGAAAGTAATAAAGATTCTAAAGTTTCTACTAAAGAAGTGGAAAGCCACAAATATTCAAAGGATCTCTCAAAGCTTCCTTTGGAGTGATAGTAAAGATGACTCCATAGAAGAAGAAAATAAGAATGAAATGGCTAGCATGTGTTTGACTATTGATGAGCTAGATAAGGTAAACTTTAACTTTAACCAATGTTTTTGAAACTGGATCGATCATTGAATCGAAAAAGCTACTAGTTCACGGTTCACTAGTTGAACTAATGGTCGAACTGTAGTTGAACCGGTGACATCATAAATATATAATTTATATTTTATTAAAATTAAAATTATTTTTCAAAAAATCAAATATATATATATATAATTAAAAAAATTATAATATTATTTATTCTTTTTTATATAAATGTATTAATATTTTAAATTTTGTGTTTAATATTTAAATATGAAAATATATCAAAAATGAAAGAAAAATTGTATATTATATGTATATATATACTGTTATTTATGAAATAAGATATGTATTTGGTAATATTTTACAAAAATGAAATAGTAGTGAAGTGGAGCACTTACTCTTTAATGAACCTAATGCCCATGGTTCAAGTGTCCTCTCCTCGTAGCTTAAAAGCTGGTTTTTTATTTAAATCAGCTACTACATTAGTCCCACATCGGAAAGCAGATGAGATGTAAAGGGCTTTAAAAATATCTTCCATCCAGCATACAACAATTGTTTGATGGGCCTCACACTACATTAGTCCCATATCGGAAAACAAAGGAGGAGATATAAAGGGCTTTACAAACATCTTTCACAACAACAATTGATTGATAGGCCTCACGCTACGAGTTATAGAGGGCTTTATAAACATCTTTCATCCATCTTACAACCAGGGAGGAAAATATCGAGATATTTTGGCAATAGGTTTGGCTGGATGATTAGAGCCAAATATGTGCTCTAATGGCACATATTCTATATGATTTGTGTACCAAAGGACATTCAAATCACCCAACTTGACCTAAATCAATGCTAAGGCCCTAGCCATGAGTTTAATTTGTACTTTGGAGACTTATCTCAGGTTCAAGGGAAGAAAATGGTGCAAATTGAATGACTTTAGATTTTGAAAGATAAAAAAATGGCTAAATGAGGAAATAAGTGAGTCAAGACTCATTGAACGTAAGGAAAGGCAAGACGAGGCTATCATGAGTTTGGAAGATGAGAAATGACCATTATGGAGCAAGAAAGAAGGCAAGAAAGCATGGGAAATGAGGCATGAAGCAAGATTCAACTGCATGGAAATTTAGAACTCAAAAATCTGATGGCATTATATACTCTGACTTTGAGGACAAATTTGGAGCATTTTATGGAGTCCATTATATACATACTATATATTTTTTTTCAAAGCTCGGGAAGTCAGGAGTCCAACGCTTCAAACGGTTTACAAATCGGAGGTGAAATGAAGAAGTTATGACCATTTGAAGACAACTGCACCAAGTTGGAAGGTCATTTCGAAATTCAACTTATGATTTCGAAATTCAACTTCCCGTTGGGGCAAGTTTGCCCCTTGATATAAATATATATAAAGTCAAATTCATCATATAAACATAATTTTAAAAAATTGTTTTAAAGAAAAATTAATTATAATTATTTTATAATTAAATAAATTTTTTTCATCTATTTGAATGCCAAAAATATAAAAATTATCATGATAATTTTCTTCATAGTGTTTTTAATATTCTTAATATATTAATTAAGTATTAAAAATTATGCATATATCATCATTTATTTTATATCATTTAATACAATTAAATTAAATGAATTATAATTTTAATATTAAATATATTTTGAAATTAGATATATTATAATCAAATATCACAAATATTATTATGAATAATATTTGATATAATTTAATAATAAATATATACTTATGAAATTTATAGTTTTTTTATTAACACATACAATATTATTATCAAATATGATAAATCATATTATACATATATCAAATTGTTTAATAAAACAATTTAAAAATATCATTATACTTCTAATTACATTTTTATAAAGTTTTTCTTATATTTTTATAAATTTTGATCAATTTTAGGCTTATCGATATTTTTTTCCAAAATATCCATCGATATATCTCCGATATATCCATAAAATCGAAGTATCGATATATCTGTGATTACCAATATTTTCATCCTTGCATACAACAAACAATTTTGCAAACTAAAGTGGGCAATTATGTTGGACCGAGTACTAAGTGTGACCCATTTTGCTAAAACCAGTTGAATTGTTTGGTTCGTCAAAAACTATTTGGTTCACCGGTCCAGTGGTCGAGACGGTCTGAGGCTAGTCTAATTGGCAAGTGGTTCAAAAGTGGGAACCAGACCGAAAAGACAACCGATCGACGGTTGGATTGGTTCGATCGATTGGTTCAGTCTGGTTTTCAAGACAATGACTTTAACTCAAACTATGAGGATTTGCAATAAGCTTTTGAGAAAATCTATGGAGACCTTAAAACACTTGGTTTAAAAAATGTTTAGATCTCTTCAAAATAAAATCCTAAGTCTTCAAAAAGAACTTAAGGATGTGCAAGAAAGTTTGAAAAGGCTGAAAAAGAAAATATTTCTCTGAAAAAAAAAAAAAAAAGTTTTAAAGAAGAAAAATGATTGGTTGACCTCTTCTCTCTCAATTTTTTCTTGTGGATAAAAATTTTTTGAGATAATTCGTGCAAGCCACTAATATATTTTTTTATTAAAAGGATTAAGGCTACAAGTCCTTTAAGAATAAAAAATATTTCGAAAATTATTTTGTCAAAGAGGCTTCTAGTGCAAATTCATCCACTATTTGCAACTTTTGTGGAAGAGGTCACATAAGTAGCACTTGCCCTCTCAGAAATATTTTTCAAAAGGCTTCTATACCTCTAAAATGAAAAAGGTTTGGATTGCAAAATTGAAATAATTCCAAACCCCAAGCACCCAAGAAGATATGAGTACCTAAATAATCTTGACTTGTCTTATAGGATTTAAAGAAAGACAAATGGTTTATGGATAATGGATGCTCAAACACGTGATTGGATATGAATCAAAATTATCTTTCTCACCAAAATGAAGGAAGGTTTGATGACATTTGGGGGATAATGCAAATGGAAGAATTATTGGTCAAGAAAATGTTTGTAATAATACTTTCTCTTTAATTGAAAATGTCTTGTTTCTTAATGGTTTAAAACGCAATATTTTAAGCATTAATCAACTTTATGAAAAATGTTTTAAAATGATTTTTGAATCTTCATATTGCATTGTTAAAGAAATTCAAGATGATAAAACAATTTTCATAGGTCATAAAAATGAAAATGTTTACACTATTGATATTCAAAAGTATGATGGACATGACAAATGTTTCTCTACCATGCATAATCAAAGTTGGTTGTTGTAGACGCTCCATTTTGTCCATTTGGCACATACCTTGATTAAGTACTTTTTCAGTACTTTATAGCAATTATTGGAAGCCTATTGTTACTCACATATCTTCTCTTTGAGTCATTTTGAATATTTATGACAATTTGTTTAGACTTATTTAGGCCCAATAGGCACACCTGACCTATTTAGGTGTACCTAGTCCTTTAGGGCTCGCCCCAACACCCCTAAGTCATTTGCATGGCTTACATGGCTTATGTAGCTTGCATGGCTTGCATGACTTACGTAGCTTGCATGTTTATTTGTTTATTTATTTATTTATTTATTTTTTTTATGAATATGTGTCATGGACTTATATCTTTTTATCTTTTTTTATTTATTGATTCATTTTCTTATTTACTTTTATATATATAGTTGTATATTTTTGTTATCATTATTATTCTTACTATTATATTTTATTTTTATTGTTTTATTATTATTATTATTTTTATTATTTTCCAAAAATGATTATTTTATCTTATTTACTTAGGCAAAAAAAAAAAAAGTTTCTTGAAGAAAGACGAAAGAATTATTTTTTATAAGGAATAAAGTCCATTGGAAACTTCATGGCCGTCATGCACAGTTTAGCTAACATTGTCGCTTTTGATGCATCATCTTGTATGTATCGGTATCGAGCCCATTCTTTTCTTTCTCTTGTTACTAGGCCCATCACAATCTTGAAAACTCCAATAGCAGCCCAATGGGGCTGCATCAGAGGTTGTGTAAGCAATGGAGAGGCACGAAAAAAGAGAGGGGATTGGGAAGGAGGAAATGGGGGTTTTCAAAGGGTTTCTGCATGGGAAAAGAGGGATTTTTGGGAGAAAATAGAGGGAAGGGCTATTCGGAGAAGAAAATATTCTCATATAAGGGGGATTCAAAAAGCAAAAATGAGGACAGAGGATCTTGGGAAATTTTTCAAAAAGGTTGAGAGGTTCTAAATTTTGGAGGAAAAAAAAAGACTGAAAGGAAGAGAGAAGAAAGATAAAGGGAACACCTTGCTCAAGAAGAAAAGATAGTGAGAGAAGGAGAAAACGTTAATTTTAGAAGAACAAAGGACTCCCAGGTATGATCATTGTGACTCCCCGTACCACCTTCCAACCTTCCAGATTTGCGTATCAATGCTAGAATGCTTTTATTATTAAAATGGTTTGTGTATGGGTTCTCTCTAGTGTGGTATTGTTTATTGTTTACATGGGTTTTTTTTATACTTGCATGAATTCAAATTCATCTATGTTACATGATGTCTTGGGATCACATTCTGGTGTCTGTTAAACCCACTTTCTAGGTCCCTTCATCTATTTCTGCTAATCTCGTTGAAGAGATGATGAAATGTGACTGATTTGAACATCTTTTATTAAGTTTTCTTCTTCTTTATTCCTCTAGGGCTTTGTTTCCTTGATTTTGCACCCTTTCATGAATATTCACAGTAAGGTCTATCACTCCTTTTGCTAGTATGTTCCCATCCTAGAGCCTACTACTAATCCTAAGCCCCACATAGATCAATCAAACTCACATTGTTGGTAGCAATTAGCAAGTAAATACCCCGCCCTGCAGAAGATATCGAGAGGGAATTATGGCGGGTAGTGGAGCAACCCAAATGATGCTAGGTTGTTCTTCTTCTCCATGGTGAGACTGTTGGGTTGACAGACTGACTTTCAAGTCTTAGAAATCAATAAATCTTAATAAAGAAGTAATGGTAGGAGAGTGTGTGGGTTTGGTTTAATTTTATTCTTTTTGTAGATGAGTGTTCTTGCTTTGGATATCAGTTCAAAGACAAGTAGTACAACATGCCCATAAGGCAAGTGAGAGAAAGCTCAGTACAACACCTATGTGATCAATACCCACTTACAAAACTCCATGAATCCAGCTTCTCCCCATGTACATGCAATCTACATAATAGGCCCTCCATCAACTATTGCAATAGAAACCAACCTGAAAATTCTTGTTGAAAGAGAACGTGTAACCCAAGCTGAACATGAAGATATGGAAACTCATCTTGGCAATTATGTCATGGGTATTGGTGAAATTGAGGCCTTCTCCGAAAGGTTGAAGAAAGAACTACTTGCCAATGGAAGCAACATGATATTAAAGTAAAGGACTCCAAGCATAACATTCTTCAACAGAGGTAGAGTTGCTGACTTTGTCTAGAAAAAGCTCCTAGACTAACCATCCTTCTGAACCTTCATTTAAGCAACCTTAGGACATCCTATCTTCTGGTCCAATTTCAAATTAACTTGTTACTGGATATCCATCCCCACAAGTCATTTCTTTCACCTAGTTACACCTTGGGGCCAGAGTCCTCCATTGCCATGCATGGACCTTTGGTGCACGCTTTCTCTTTCACTACATAAGACCCACCGCCAATGCTTTAAGATTGGAGATTCCTTTTTTGTCTTTAACTATTATAATATTATAAGGCATCCAAAATGCACTAACTTTATTACTTAAGGGATTGTTGATGCATACTGGTCATGGCATTTCATGTAGATTTATATTATAATATGCACGAAGTAATAAGGTGCTTAGTTCATGAATTGTAGTGTATTATTATTTTTATGGGTTATTGTATTTTAGATTCTGAGCAATTGCGTATTTATTATTTACTTAAAGTGTTCGGTTTGATCTCATGGCATAAGAATTTTTATTTTATTCCTCATAAATTCATTTGAACATGAAAATAATTAAAATAATTTTTAACATTCATTTTAATTGTTATTTCTCAATGATCCATGCTAAATTAGTTTTCTTAAATTCTCTCTTTTAATTTTTTTAGTTTTGGTTAATTTTGAATAATAGTGGAAATTTGAAATTTTTGAAAATTTTAGTTTTGATTAATTTTAATAATAATGGAAAATTGGATTTTTTTTTAAAAATAATAAAACAAAATAGGATTTTTATTTTTATTTTTTTAATTTTAGTTTTGGTTAATTTTGGAATAATAGAGGAAATTTGAAATTTTTAAATTTTATTTTTAATTAATTTAAATAATAATAATAATAAATATGATTTTTTTTTTAAATTTTAGTCTTGGTTAATTAATAATACAAAATAGAATTTTTTAAAATTTTAGTTTTGGTTAATTTTGAATAATAGTGGAAAATTGGAATTTTTAAATTTTAGTTTTGATTAATTTTTAATAATAGTACAAAATAGGATTTTCTTTTTTTTTAAAAAATAGCCCTAAATTTTTAAAAATAGTGGAAAATTAGAATCTTTAAATTTTAGTTGTGGCTAATTTTGAGGGATAATTGGAAAATAGGAATTTGAAAATTTTAGTTTTAGGTTGACGCAAATTAGTTTTTTCTGAAATACCAATTTGACATTCGTGTGTTAAATGATTTTTCTTGAATATAGAATAAATTAGTTTCATGATTAATATTCTGATGTTTAATTGCTAGTAGTTGGTTTTAGATTGATTTTATGTTAAATAAGTTTTCTAGAATGTCAAATATTTAGCTTCCTGATAATAACCTTTCTTGAATGTCAGTATGTTTCACGTTAACTTTATATTATTTAATTGTGTTATGGAGTTTAAAGTTTTCACCTAGGGCAATGGAAATTCTTAGTTTTTTTTTTTTAGATTTTCTTATTATAAAGCATTTTATTTGATTAGGTTGTTGGATTAAAATTCTTATTTTGGGAAGTGACGTTCCATGGTTTGGATAAAATGCTTATTACGAATAATATAAAATTATTGCTTGTAAACTAGCATCCATATTCTATGAAGTGCCTTGCTTGGATGTCAAGTATGCTTTGGTTTGGTTGATTCCCAGGTTTAAGTAGATTTGTCTGTTACTATATCATATTTGCTTTATTTTGTTTGGTACCCATTTGATTGATCAACTGGTTGCTATAATATCCTCAACTCTGTAGTAGAGACCTCTTTAGAGCTTAGAGAGATTCTACTTCTTTGAAGGTACCTTCCCAATGGGTAATCCGATCCCCAAATCTAGACTTAAGTTTTTCGCAAACAACTTTTCGAAAAATCAAGAGTCATTTTAGGGTTTTTGTTCTTACTTGTTTTCTCCTCTAAAAATAAATAAATAAAAGTAAGTGGCAACTCCAAATTTTTTTTTTTATAAAAATAAAGTTTTTCACCTTAAACAAAAGTGAGTCTCGCCAATCGAATGGGGACGCATCATGAAAAATGCTAGTCTACAACTGTGACATAGGAGATTAGGACATGCTAACTTGGACCTAATTTCCCAACTCAAAAAGCATAAACTTGTAAGAGGACTTCCCAAAATTAATTTTAAGAAAAAATAAAGTTTGTGTTGCATGTCAAGTGGGAAAACAAATAAAAAATTATTTCAAAACAAAAATTTCATTTCTACATTAAGGCCTTTAAAATTTTTGCATATAGATCTCTTAGGACCTTCTAGGACTTCTAATCTTATAGGAAATTTTTATGTTTATGTTATTGTAAATGACTTCTCTAAATTCATATAGGTTTTATTTTTTTAGTCATAAAAATGAAGTTTTTCAAGTCTTTTCAAAGTTTTGTAAAAAAAAGTTCAAAATGAAAAATGTTTTATCATTACTTGTATAAGAAGTGATTGTGGGAAAGAATTTGAAAACCTTGATTTTGGAACCTTTTGCAATGAACATAGAAATTGAACTCAATTCTTTTTACTCCTAGAACTCAACAAAATAGGGGTTGTTGAAAGGAAAAATAGAAATTTACAAGATATAACAAGACTCATGCTAAATGGGAATGATTTACCTAAATATTTTTTGGTGGAAATGGTTAACACTACTTGTTATATTCTAAATCATGTTTTGTTAAGGCTTATTCTTAAGAAAACTCCCTGTGAATTTTGAAAAACAAAAAACCATGCATTGGTTATTTTGAAGTCTTTGGTTATAAATGCTTTATCTTAAACACTAAAGATAGTTTTGGAAATTTTAATGCAAATTTGGATGTTGGGATTTTTCTTAGTTGCCCTCTTTTAAACAAAGTTTGAGTTTTTAACAAAGCAACCGTGGTTGTAAATGAGTCTATCCATGCTATCTTTGATGAATTTAACAATGTTTTTTAAGAAAGAGCAAATGTTGATGATGATTTAGATTTGGAAGAAGGCATGAAAATGACTACAAATTGAAAATGTAATCACCAAAAGTGAAGTAGTGTTGATCCAAAGGAAGGTCCCAACAAGAGCAAGAAGAGTCAAGCCAAGACCTTCGAAGAAATTGAAAGTTTATCACCAACTATCCACAAAACCAAATTATAGGTAATGCATCTAGTGAGAAAAGAATTAAATCTTCTTTGAACGATATTTGCAATAATTTGGCTTTTATTTCTCAAATAGAACCTAAGAATATTCATGAAGTTAAAATTGATAAAAATTGCATGGTTATGCAAAAAGAATTTTTGAAAGAAATGAAGTTTGAGAATTAGTTTCTAAGACTGCAAAGCAAATCGTAATTGTAACTAAATAAGTTTTTAGAAACAATATGAATGAGAATGGAATAATGGTTAGAAACAAAGTTAGGTTAGTAACCCAATGGTTTAATCAAAAAGATGGAATTGACTATGATCGATACCACTTAATTTCTCTAAAACCAAATATCCCTAAGCTAGAGAAATTGAAGCTCAAGAAAGTTTTTAGCTCTCATAGTTGTACAACCCTCATCTAGAAAAATATCTTAAATATTAGGGTTTTAATCTTCATTTGAAAAACTCATATTTGTTTCAAAAAAGTAAAGTTTTTGCACATGTAATCAAATTGTCATCAATTAAACACGGTTAAAAAATCTAGGTAATAACTAAACTCTTGCCCTTTAGTGTGATCAATCAATAATGAAGTCAATTGGTCTAAAACACAAATTTTGATACTCTTAAACTTCAAATCCTATTTTCAACAAAAAGATTAAAAGTTCAAAATTAGGCCGATTAATATTTAATAACATCCATCACCTCAAGATCACTTGCCTTCTCCTTTAACAATCTTCGATCACAATCAACTTAAAAATAAGAAAAGTATAAAAGAGGATTTGAAGTAATTTAGATAGGAGAACATAATAAGAATTTTGAATTAGAATTACCAACACACACAAGTACTTGCATTTTTAATGAAAATTCAAGTGGAAATAGCAAAAATGGAAATTAGGGTTTTAGAAGGGCTAATAGTCAGCCGGTCTTTCCAACGGTGACCCCACCATTCACCTTAATCAAACAAATCTAAATAATTTTTCTCTCAACATATACCTAATTCCTTCTTTTTAACACATAAATCCCTTAATAAAAAAATTTCAAAAAAATTATATTTTTGAAATATTTAATGACTTGATTCATAATAATAGGACAAACTTGTGATTTCCTCTTTGGGCAAGGACAAGAAAAAAACAAAAGAGAATATTAACCACAACAAATAACATAAAATAGATAGAAGGAAGAGAAAATATGAAAGAAGATACTCCATAGTACACCTATACCAGCTTTGTAAGCAACGACTTGATGCAAAGTGCCCACCTTGTAACCCTCGTTAATGGCGGATCCAGCAAAGAAACCGAGACTTCCCCACGTGAAACCCATTCTCTTTCTTCACTTGTATCGCCATAGTTGTTAAGCACATGAACTAGGAAGTGTAATTTACTAGTTATTCCTCTGAGGTGAGAGAGATCATCAGGAGGAAGGGGGAGAAAATGGTGTCTGAAACGATGTGGTCTTCAAGAGATCAGGGGGAGAGTGTGATAGTGGTGATGGATGCCAACCGAAGTAAAGCAAGCGTTGATGCAGTGTGCTGGGCTCTCAAGCACGTGGTCCGCCCCAAGGACACTGTTGTTGTTCTTGGTATTCTCTGTGAGCTTGGGAGGAAGACTTCTTGTTTTCCGTTTCACATGGGCATGGGCACCGCTGGGATTTGTATGCTCTTTCTGTTTATTTATTTACACATTTTGCTTGTTCTTCACAGTTTACTCTTTTTGGCTCAGTTTATGATAAGGCTGTAATCCAAGTTCACTTGCCTACCAACTCTAAGCTTTTCTGTCAATTTGTTAACTTGGCAATTAGCATGGTATCAGAGTCTCGTTTTTCTCGGTTGATCACGGGGGAAAGTTCATATGCAAATAAGAAGAGACTGAGATGTGAGGTTAAGGTTATAACATGATAGCTTAGCAGTATAGTTCCCAGAATTGGTTTGGCTGCTAAGAATATTAAGGAAAAGGAAAGAAAACCAAGTTGTCCTAGAATTAAGTTCTGGCATAGCTTTTTCAATGCTTGGATACTCTACCTGCTTTAATTTCAGTGTATTTTGTTTCAATTAAATCAACATTTTGAACTTAAAAAAAAAAAAGGTTAATTTGGATCCTCTTTTTAGAATAAAATTGGAGGTGAAAACGTATGGCTGTTGGAGCTTATTCATATATCATATGAGATTTGCTCTAGACTGATCTGAGGCTCATTTTCCTCAAAAACTGAGCCTGAGAAAACCAAGCTCTGAGATTTTAGTTTGATGGACTCCATGGGTTCATGAGCTGAGCAGCAGGGGAGAATAAGTAGATTATGGTAGGCGACTACCCAGTTGCCCAAGTAGATATTTAGGCATGGTGGAAGCACAAATGTAGGCAAGGTTGGCTAACAGAGCTCCTTCTGTTACATGCCCCTTTGTTGTAGGCCGCACAGCCGCCTACAGATGTGAACGCCAGCACAAGCGGTTAGGTTCATTAGGCTCACCCAGGTAATATGCCACCAAAGAATCGCTATTCATTACCTAGTTCTTCTGTCTGATTTGTATCTGACGTGAAAATGTGTTAAATCTAAACATCTTGATTGTCAAGTACTTTCATACTTTCTAACAGCCTCTGAATCTCAACCAGAATTCCTATAGGATTGTGGCTAATAGATCTATACATAGTTGCTTCAATTCTAGGATTTCTATGCCTTTTTTCAGGGGAAAGATTGGAATTGTCAGGAAGTGAAGTGAACCCCAAAGAGCTCGAAGAAGAAATTGAGAAAAAGAGGGAACAATACCAGAGTAGTCTCCAGCCAATATACCGACAATGCAGGAAGAATGAGGTCAGTCTCCCATAATGGAGAATTTTCATTGGCTTAATTCAATAAATAAGCGTGAGACTTTTCCATATGCAGGTGAAGTTGGAAGTTAAACTTGCTGCAGGATTTGATGCCAAGAAAATAACCATTGAAGAAGCGCAAAACTCAAATACTCGATGGATTGTTTTGGATAGGTGAGTTGAGTGTCGATCCATGGACTTTGAGAAGAAAAAAACAATATAAAGCATCTTGCAGTGGCCAAATGCTATGTAAAATTGAATGGATCAATCTCATTTTCATGTCCTGGCCGAATTGTATACTCAGTTTTTAGCTAAGTTTCTTAATTTTCTCTTGATGGGCAGCCACTTGAAGAAGGAGAAGGTGTTCATCTATGGCCAGGTAGACTGCAACATTGCAGTGATGAAAGGAAAAGATGTTGCAACCTTAATGGTACCAAAAGCTTCTGGGTGTTCACAAATTCCCCAAAAAATCACTAGAGTTGACGCGGCAAATATCATCACACCAGATCAACCCCAGACACAGCCAGATGATGAAGACCTAAATGATCTTCAAGAAGACTTATGTCGGCCAGCACCAGCTCCTCAAAGTCCTTGCTGGTATCCCCTTGCATGGAGAACTGGTTTCCCTCGCTCTTTCACTCTCACTGAGCTTGAAGAGATAACAAATAGGTTTGGCGATGAGAATATTGTTTTAGACCACGGGGACATCAAACTTTACGACGGGATCCTGCAGGAAACACCTGTTTTAGTCCAGCGTTTCTCTGGAAATGATCAAGGCAAGTTCTGGTCAGAATTCAAGATCCTCTCCCGTGTCCGCCATCGCAATATCATGAACCTTGTTGGATACTGCTGCACTGGCTCTTGTTTGTTCTTGCTCTTCGACTACCCATGTATGGGTAGCCTTGAAGTGAACCTCCGACGTAAGTATAAGCCCAGAAAAGGTCTTGTTTCTACAATAAATTGTAGTTTTTCAGCTAGTCTTTTTGTATAGCTGAGGTCCTGTTTTCATTCTAGACAATGCTGTTACTAGGAAGAAGATGATTTTGAAACCAGATTTCATTATGTATGAAGGTGAAGATAAGGCTGAGAACCTCTCATGGAGATTAAGGTGGTATATTGCTCAAGAAATAGGAGTAACTTTGCGCTATCTTCATGAGGAATGTGCCGATGGACCCATTGTACACCTGTCTGTTTGCTCCTCTAGTATAGTATTTTCTCACGGTTGCTCTACCATGGTAAGCCTGCAACTAGTCTTCAGAAGCAAGTTGGGAACCAAGCTCTTGGTTCAAGTGCATATTCGGCTGGCCTTTACATGGGTTTCAAAACTCCATTGAAATCATTTTCTACTGTCTTTTTCGCCACTGTTTTAGAAGAATCACCAGTGGACTGAGGCTGGTCGCATGTAGCACTATCCCAAAAGGCTTATATATCTTGTGTTTTCCTCCTCGGTTTTTCTTCCAAAAATTGAGCTAAAAAACTGAAACTTTTGCTTTGAATGTCTTACAAGCTATGCAACTTCTCAACGGCTAAGTTGCTCAAGGATGATACTCCCTTCAATGAAGCTTCACAAGCAGAGTAAGAGAACCATGCAAAACTTTATCTAATGGATAAAAAGGACCACTGATGAAGATCCCTATTTCTTTTGAATGATTTCAATATGATGACATCTTACCATTTGTGTGATGTTTGATGGTTGAAGATGCCCCAAGGTAGAGCAAGACGAGTACCTTTCTGCTGATGTACACGATTATGGGGTGTTCCTCTTGGAGCTCATAGCTGGAAAGAGTGCCAGTGACTTTGAGGCACAAGGCAGTGGACAGTCCTTGATTGATTGGGTAAGATGTTTCTTGTATTTCTCGGTTATTCTGCGAGTTGTTTGTTGATTAGCTTCTCCTGGAACACAGGCACTGCCACTTCTGGAAAATGATTCCCTCGGTGAAGTGATGGATCCCAGAATAGCGGATACTAATGATGTTAGGCTGGTCCATCATATGGCACGAGCTGCACTGTTCTGCCTGAAAAACGATTCCGGTCGGAGGTTATCTATAAGTGAGGTAAAACACGTTACACTAAATCTTTGTCAGTTTTCTTTGGGGTGTTTGGATGCCTTGAAAAATGGTGTATTTTGATACACCAGTTGGTAGTATAACATATGCACAAATCCTGAAAATGGCCTCATTGTAAGATCTCTCTCTCTCTCTCTCTCACGCTAGTCAAAGTGTTTTAAGGGCTCATAGTACCCAAAGCAAATAATATTTACAAGGGAGATGATGAATTATTACTAGAGTTAATTCCTACACTCGATGTGAGTCTTTATCTATTTGGTTTTGCAATCTTATGGACAAAATGGCCTCATTGTAGGATCTCTCTCTCTCTCTCTCTCTCTCTATATATATATATATATAGCTCCTCTTAGGCTAGTCAAAGTGTTTTAAAGTTATAAGGGCTCATAGTACCCAAAGCTAATAATATTTACAAGGGAGATGATGAATTATTACTAGTTAATTCCTACACTTGATGTGAGTCTTTATCTATTTGGTTTTGCAATCTTATTGACAAAACAAACACGTAATGGTTGGCATCAAAATGATTGTGATATTCCATGCACATTGAATATATAAAGGAAGAAGTTTCTCCTATTATTTATGTATGAACTTCTCTTAACCAACAAGATGACTTTTAAAATCATGAAACTTTATTGAACCCAAAATAGACCATATCTATATGAGAATGAATAGATCATTATACTGTAAGTGGTCAAATCTCATAAATTTTGAATGGTTAACAAGTTTATGGTAGCTCTAGTAGGGTTTTGTTTTTTTTTTTTTTTTTCCATTTTCTTTTTTTTTTTTTCCTTTTTTTCTTTGTGATTTTACTTTTGTTTCAAGAATATGATGGTAGGTAGAATTTGATTTGCTTGTAGGTGTTAGCAGTGGTTCGAGGTGATAAAGGGTGGATATCTAAGTACCCACATTGTTGAAAAGGGATTGTAGATTGGTGTGGTTTATGGGAAAGAATCAAGAATCAATGTGTGAAGTTTGAATTTCAGGTTCAAACATCTCATACCCATTCAAACAAAAATTTAATTAATTGTTAATGCTTATTTTTGTTATATGACTCATTGTATCATCATCGTGATATGAATTCCTAAATCATCGTGATAAGAATGTATTACTTTGAAAAAAAACCTTAAAGAGTTGTCGTTTTAACCCTACTTGTTAGATTTGTTAATAGTTAGGAAAATGATAGGGTACTAAATGAGTACCCATCTAGCTTGTTATCTCGTTCAGAGTGCATGAATTCTTACTAAATGAGTAATCATCAAACTTGTCTTCTTGACCGTCCAAAGTGAATGGTAAATTCTAGGCTGTTGAATGAGGATATAAACAATGAAATCAAAGTATAAAAGAATGAGACCAAAGCAAAAAAAAAAAAAAAAAAGGATCCAAGTTACAAAGTAAATAGAATATATTTAGGTACAAAACAACAATGTGACTTAATTATGCATGGGATGCATTATGATTGGTCTCGTTTTTCAATATGTACTAATTTGATATTTTTCTGAAACTCTATCATTCAATACTTAAACTCTACTTGTTTTTCATCTCTTTTTTATTCTAAACTACATTTGGTTGACAAGATAAGATATAATATGTATATCTTAGGATATTATATTCAAAAATATATATCTTAGGATATCATTTTGAATGGGATGTGATATGTTTAGATATTATATCCAATGAATAGAGTATCTTAACCTAGTATATATAACCCGATATATTATATTATGTTTACATTTATTTTGTAAAATGTATTATGTTACATATATATATATATATATATATATATATATCACCTATATTATTATTTTTTATAATATATTTTATATATATATTTTCATTCTTTTTTAACCACAAATTTATTTTTAATAAAAAAAATATTTTACAAAATAAGTAATATAAAAAATGAAAATTTTGATAAAATAAATAAATAAATTTATGTTACATGAGATATATATATATATATTAACTTAAGTTTAACCTGTCTTATATGCCATGAATACAAAAATAAAATGAATAATATATCTCATTATTTATTATATCTTATATTTAGTTGAACATAATATAGAATAAATGACGGGATAGTTTATCTTATCCCTTTACCAAATAAATATAAGATAGAATATGATACCCCTCTCCCTTATCATATCATATGTTATATCCGTCAACTAAATATAACATAGAAGTTTTTTTGTGAACTACTTAAAAACAAGTTTTTATTTTTAAAACAAAAAATAATTTTCTAACTAGAAAAATATTTCAAAAAATTTTAACTAAAAATAATTTTCTATAATTTATTTTAAAAATAAGTTATTTTTAGAACAAATTTATGATGTTTTAAGGTATTCTTATAGAATATTATAAAAATAATTAAAAATATGAAGAAAAAAAAATACTTTAAACCTTTATATAATGGGTAAAATTTTGGGTATATAGCAAGGATAAAAATATCAGTAATCACGGATATATCGGATATATCGGCGGATATTTTGAAAAAAAATATCGATAAACCTAAAATTGATCAAAATTTATAAAAAAAATATAATAAAAACTTCATAAAAATGTAACTAGAAGTACAATGATATTTTTGAGTTGTTTTATTAAATAATTTAATATATGTATAATATGATTTATCATATTTGATAATAATATCGTATGCATCGATAAAAATATGAATTTTATAAGTGTACATTTATTATTAAATTACATCTAATATTATGATATTTGATTGTAATATGTCTAATTTTAAAATATATATTAATATTAAAATTATGATCCATTTAATTCAATTGTATTAAACAATATAAAATAAATTATGATATATGTATAATTTTTTAATATTTAATTAATTATTAATGATATTAAAAACATTATGAAGAAAATTATATAATTTTTATATTTTTTGTAATCAATTAAAAGAAAATTTTGCATTTAATTATAAAATAATTATAATTAATTTGCTCTTTAAAATATTCTTTTAATATTTTCTTTATATAATGAGTTTAAGTATATATATGTTTAGTGCATAATATATAACAAGGGTGAGTGTGCCCGGATGGTAAGTGGGTTGAACCCCAAACCAAAAGGTTTAAATCCCCTCAGCAACAAAAGGATTTTTCAGGCATTGTAGCGTATTTGACCGTTGTTGACCATGTGATTTATCGGGAAAAATAGCGAGATATCGCCGATTTTTTGGGATTTCTCCCAAAATTTTGCCGGACCAATATTTCTCCATGAAATATCATATCAATACCCTCTAATACACGACATATCGTGATATTTTTCTCCTTGGTATATAGTAGTATGAAAACTATTCTTTATATTAGACTTCTCAAATTAAAAAAATAAATTAACACACTACATTTTTAAAGATATCTAAATTTAACATCAAGACAAAACACCAAATTCCTAAAGTAAAGCATGAAGCAAATTTTTATCTAATTAAATTTTTTAGACTGCCAAAATTATTCTTATATGTCCATTCACTCATATGAAAAAAAAATCACAAAATAGAGTCTCAACTTTATAAAATATAAATTTTAAGTAGCTAATTAAAAATAATTAGTATTTCATACACTTTTTAGACAAAAATATTACTTTTAACCATTCAAGTTTTACCTTTTAATAATATACTTACTATCTTTTATTGTACTATTTTTTACTAGTAAACGCACAAAACTTGAATTATTTCGAGAGAGCTTCTATTTTATAATTATTTTTATATGAGTGTGAAAACACATTTTTTCCAAAAAGAAAAACATTTTAAATATCAATTTCCCAACACAAAATCAATGGTGAATCCAAAATAGCATTTTCCATTTGCATTATTAAATACATATGAAGTCACAAAAAGTAAGATCTTATAAATAATAATAATAATAATAATAAAAACAAAAAAACAAAAGTGAGGAAATTTTGAGGAAAATAAATTTTTAGGTATGGTTTGGATATGTTTTCTATTTTTTGTTTTTAAAAAATAGAAAAAGGTAATATATATATATAATTTTTATGAGAAAAAAAAAAACTAAATTAGATAATAACTTTAAAATTAAATTTTAAAAAATTTAAATTTTGAGATGATATTTTAACTTTAATTCTTTTAAAACAGTTTTTAAAAGCTATTTTTTAAATATAATCTCTAAAAAAATCTAATATAATCAAAATTAATTAAAAACTCATATATTTTCAAATTAAAAAGAAGAAACATAAGTCAAATGAGGTTGAAAAAACATATAAAAAATTTATTAAATTTAACTATATTTTTTATTTTTCTTTTTTTTATTTTTTTATCTATTTTCTTTCCTTCGCATCCTCCGGCTTAGTTTGATTCCTGAAAAGTACCAAGGAAAACAAGCTTCATCTGACTCAAGCTCATCTCTAGTAAAAGAGTACCAAAAATTGCTCATCTAAACTTCAAATATAACTTCTCACATTCTGAAGGATCTAGAATCTCATAATCCAACATTTCTACAACAAAATCATGAGCAACTGCCAAGGAACCCTCACGTATCAAGACCCAGTTGTGACTGAATGGTAAACCGCTGAACCTTCACTTCGAGATGCTTGTTGCATTGCTGTTCTTCTAATGAACCCATCAGATGGACAACTTTTCAGAGCATGCATGGTATCTTCCTTCAGTTTCGGCACAATTTGGGCATGCAGTTGCTTGCTTGCCTGAAACAAATTCAGGGTTGTTAAAGCTTGGAGGCATGACTGAGTAGTTGTACATGCAAATTTTATGATCAAACAGACACACTTACCTTCCCTGATAGAAAACAAGTCTAGAAGAGAGTAAAGACAACTAGAAAACCAAAGAGAGAACAATCTGATCATCAAATAAGTTAATCTAAATAATTACTTACCTGAAGCAGTTTGTCCCCAGAATACCCAAAGTTTAATATAGCCACATACTCAGCCACTCCCCACACACATAGTGCAACGGTCAGGGCTAAGGGCTTTGTACAATCTTCTCGCCTGTGGCAAGTGATTAGGATTGACCTTGTAGCTCACTAGCCATGCAAAGGCCTTAACCTCAGATGGGGCTTTAGATTTCCAAATGAATTTTGCTAAGGGAAATGAGTAAGATCTAAAAGTTGAACAAGGCTAAAAAAAAAATTTTAACAAAAAAATAGGCCTGAAAAGACAATGACCAAAGTCTCATGCCAGGCATGGATGGTGACGTGTGCAAGATAAGGAGGACATGAACCTTTCAAGAAACCATTCAACCACAATATTTTTTCTTTTTTAATAACCAAGGAACCATTCACAGCAAAGTCCTTCAAACTCCCCATAGGGACCTAAACCTCAGGGTGTTAACTACACTCATTACAACCAGCATCAGGTAATCCAAGGATTCCTAATGGTAGGAATCAAACTCAAGACTGTGAGCCTCTACCACATATCCTAACACTTGCCCTTACCATTGGGCCACACCCTATTCAACCACAACATTTTATCCTTTATGCCTTACAAAGTGTCTAACCTCACAATCCCTTAAAAATGTTTTCACCCCATCAAGCTCCTAATCATGGATCTACCCCCCACCCCCCTTCCCTTTTTGCTCCCAAACCTCAACACACATGCATCTTTGGTGATGGCTAGAGAAACAAATTAGGAAAAAACTCTCCAAGTGGTAAGTCACCACACTATTCATCCTTCCAAATTTTCACTCTTTGCCCATTACCCACCCTAAAACTAGTTCTACTACTAAAAGTCTCCTACCCGCATTTGATTGTCTTACATAAACCCACCCCACAACCTTCCTTCACCCCCTCTTGAGCCCCAACCCCCCTCCCTGTTACCATGGGTAACTGAAGACAATGTCATATGGGATTCACTCCCTGCCAGTGAGCTTATTTTCAGCTGTTATTATGGGCACCAAAACAATTATTCACAATTTTGCCTACCAGAAAACATAACACTAAGCATTTCAAACAACAGGCACAAAGCCTATTATGCTGCTACTTTGGGTAAAGAGACATTCTGCTACAGATCTAATGAAGCTAAATTATCCTTGTATCAAACGTCAAAGCATAAGAAGAGAAATAAGAACTTAAGAGCTAAACCTTTTGGTGCTTGTGACGTTAACCAACATTACTTTATAACAAGGAGCTAATGCATCAAGCAGTAGAAGTAAATTGTCCTACCGACAATAAACAGAAAAAGGTAGTTGAAGTTGTCTAGGTAAATATTCTATCTCTATCATTCATCTCAATTTGCACATGAGAGGGAGGGCAAACCATTGCATTCTAAAACTTCTTCCTTGCTTTACTTATTTATATAAGTAGTCAAGAGTAACAAACTCTGGATAATCCAATCCAAGTTTTTGACAATGGTCACAGGCTTGTTTAGATGTATCTCTCTTACAAACTCATTCATCATCACAGAAGCCACAAAGTCCCTCACCCCTCTCCATCTCTTAGCAGCTTTAGCTTTAATTCTGGTAGTTTTCTTGCTTTATTCTAGATTCAGTAGTGTCTACCTTATTGACTTCTCCTGTTATCGGGCCCCCAATCACTTGCGAACCCCAACCTCCCACGTGATTGAACACTTGGAATTATATGGCAATTTCAGTGGAGAGAACGTCAATTTCCAAGCGAAGTTAAGTGAGAGATCAGGCATTGGAGGTGAAGCTTTCATTCCAGTAGGAGGACATGAAATACCACCTGATACTTCTTTGAAGCGAGCTCGAGAAGAAATTGAAATGGTTCTCTTCACTGTTGTGAAAGATCTTCTATCCAAACACAAAATAAACTCCAAACAAATCGACATTCTTATATCAAATTGTAGCCTCGTCTGCCCGACACCATCCATTACAGCCATGATCATAAACAAGTTCGGATTCCGAAGCAACGTGAAAAGCATCAGCATCAGTGGAATGGGTTGCAGTGCCGGAATTTTGTCCATAAGTTTGGCTAAAGATCTTCTAAAAGTTCATAAGAACTCCTTAGCTCTAGTTCTTAGCATGGAAGCCGTTACTCCCAACGGCTATATGGGTAAGAACAAGTCCATGCTTGTAGCCAACACTCTATTTCGGGCAGGGGGAGTTGCCATTCTATTATCCAATAGGAAGCAAGACAAGAAGATCGCAAAATACAAGCTTCAACACCTTGTCCGAACCCACATGGGATCTGATGACCTATCATACCAGTCTGTCTTCCAAGAAACTGATGAAGATGGGTTTGTTGGGGTCTCACTATCAAGGGCACTTTTACGTATAGCAGGCAATGCCTTAAGGACCAACATATCTGAGATAGGTCCACTTGTCTTGCCATACTCTGAGCAGATCCGATATGGGTGGTCATTGTTTTGCCAGAAGGTTTGGGCTCCCGCAAGATGGAAGGAAATTCATACACCAAATTTCAAGAAGGCTTTTGAGCATTTCTGTATACATGCTGGTGGAAGGGCTGTCATTGATGCTGTGGAGAATACTCTCAGGCTGTGCAATGAAGATGGAGAAGCTTCAAGGATGACATTGTATAGATTTGGTAACACTTCATCTTCCTCTGTCTGGTATGAGCTCTGCTATCTGGAGGCAAAAGGAAGAATTAAGAAAGGAGATCGGGTTTGGCAAATTGCATTTGGGAGTGGCTTCAAGTGTAACAGTGTGGTTTGGAAATGCATTTCAGAAGTAGATCCAAAGGTAGAAAATGCATGGTCTGATAGAATCCATTTATATCCTGTGGAAGTCCCCCATGTGATTGACCATTGATAATCAACATAGATGCTTTAGTTTTGAAATATACTTGATTGTAGACTAAAATTTCTATCTCCTCATATATGCTTCTGGATATGTATTTCATGGTTGACATCCCATTGTATTATTTCAAAACTAGTCTTCAATCCTGTGATAGATAATAAAGGCATTTTACATGGAATCATCTAAGATATTTCTTTTTTTATTCTCTCTTTTGATAAGAGAGACATCCAAGAGAATTTCAGTAGCTGCTGAAGCTTTTGATTCTGATGATTGGAAGCCTCCATTTTGGACCAATCTAAACATATCCTGACCTTGGTTTTATCTACCCATCTCAATCTCCTTGCAACCAGTTGCTCTCGACTTAGCAGCCATCTACATCTCATGCAGACTGAAAAGTGTTTCATTCGCTTCATTGGTTTCCAGGAATCTGACATATATTGAATTACCATCTCTTATAGAAAACAAAGATCAAGGACATATTTACTGGTGAACCTAAGAAGCCTGGAGGGAATTCGATGCAAAATCTAGCATTAGTAATAAATCGCATTCCAATTGCTTTCATCTGCTTATTATATTGAACTCTACACTGAAGAGAAGTGGATAAAGTGCTCCTTCAGACATAAACCCAAAAAGCATGATATTCTCATAACTTCTCAGTTATGGCCCCAAGTGTCCAATCCCTCTTTCAGTTTGCATTCAAAAGCAAAGATACCAGCTCAGATCACCACTGGAATCTTATTGAATTTCTTAGCTAGAGACATTGTAGTCCATAGCAAGAAACTCTGACTGGTAATCCAAACTGCTAAGCAACGTTCTTATGAACCATTAAAATTCATAAAAAACCTTATTCTATACTACCGGTATTGCTACTATGCCCTGAACAAGGCAAGCCCTTAAAACCATCAAGCTGTTGCTTTGAATTATGCAACAAGCCAATGCTGATGGTGAACCAGCCACCATTGTGGATAAGGGCTCGTGGACATTACTAGGTAGCCTCTAAGAATGTCACTGAAACCTAACATATCTTAAATCCTGGTGAACCGAATTGTATTGATGCTCTAGGTAGCAAACTCCATGTGACCTCCAGTAATTTCTGTCCCATGTTAGTTGTGATTCTCAAGCATCATGGTAGCCTGACAAAACAGAAACTGCCACATCTACTCTATGATCTAATGCCATGTGGGCAAGACAGTGGACTTGGGCACAAAATTCCCCCTTAAATCTGTCACTTACTTTTGACGTATGCACTGCACACCACTTGCAAACTTCCCCCTGTGTTTGCCACTGGTGTCATAATGTTGTAGCACTTGGGCACAAATGTCTACTCCCAGGAAGAAGTCTGAATACTTTGGATGCCCAGAAATGCGGAGGCCCAACCATGGCCAATGCCTAGGGGATTCTCCTATTTCACAAGTGGGTGGAGGCGACACCATATGCCTCTAAAGGGAATGGTTACTTCATTCATGTCCTGGAGAAAATGGTCGATTTTCTCTAATGTGGTGATCACCAAATGATCTTGTTGAGGCTTTATGGCTCAGACTATCAGCTCAATATGCATTGTTCCCCCATTACCAAATAACTGAAGCTTTAGGATCGATCAATTACTCCGAGTCCATTTGCAAGTAATTTTGAGAGGGATAGAAGTGCTTCGTAATGCTTAGAAGCACTTTCTTATATAAATTGGTGTTGGGCAAAGTTTAAAAAGTCACTATTAAAAATCTAGAGAATCACTTGAAATGATTGCTAGATAATCACTTGGTAGGTGATTCTTCCAAAAATCCTTTTTTTTTTTTTCTTAATGTTATATCTCAAATCATTTATATATGTATATATGTATCCAAACAACAAGTGATTCCCCTTAAAACCGTTTCTGATGAAAGCGCTATAAACAAAAAAAACACAAGTTAAAAGCGTTTAACCATAATCACTCCCGAACAAGCTCTTAATACAATACTAGAACCTTGTTTTTTAGAGGCCCTGAATTCAAACATTATTGTTTGTTTATTCCCCCATTTCTTGAACCCACACGCAGGAGGGATGAGGCGCATGTGAGGTAGCATGTTGAAGCTATAAGTCTAATTACTTCATCTTGAAATATATTATTGATCCATTACCTAATAGCTTAAACTCTTGGGCCAAAAGGTATACCAACTGAGCTCATATATTCTATCAAAGGTGTCATCCTTGACATATCACCTTTATGCTAATTTATCCACCCTGGTCAAAAGGAATTCTTGAGAAGTTCAATCTGCACTTTTGATGCACCTCGATAAGCAGAACTGATGCTCTATAGGGTAAGGCTTAAGGGTTTTAAATTAGTGACTATTGAAGGTCGGCTAAGGCATGATTCGCATGCATCCAGTTCAACCAGGGTGAGAGAGAAAGGGAATCCACCAATGTTGAGGTACATGTGTCATCATGAAGACTTCCTTATCATCAAATGACAACTAGTTGGTCATAATAAAAGGCTCCATTTTTCCCGATACAAGAAAGAATATAGAACTCAAGCTTGCTCTCCCAAATTATCAAGTCTCTCTGAGCATGAGTTTCTCCAATGTGTAAGCTTCTTACATGACACCATTGTCATTCTCCCTAACCCCTTATCACCTCCTACTTTACTTTGCTTTGCCTTCATAATTAGATGTCTCACCATCCCTTGTGGTTGACATCCTCTAACTGATAACCTAACAAAAACAAATTCATTTCTTTTGTTACCAGTTTACTACATTATTAATGTCTTTAATAGCATATCTAGTGATTGATCCATTCTACAAGAAATCTAAATTATGCATAGGCCTGCACATATCATCCTATTGACTAATTTGATTGAGCACATTAACTCCCTAATTTTCGAGATTTGATTGGAAAAACTAGGGAATTAATTCTTTGATTTTTGGGATTATATAGTCATATAATTCTCTAATTTTCAAAATTATAAAACTGTATATTTCCTTTTTTTTCCAATAGAGGAATTTTATAAATTAGTCAACTTTCTTTGTGTAATTTAGTTTCCTAATTTTGTAGAACTGTACACAATAAATATTGTATCATTTTGTCAAAAATTAAATGAATAGAATTATTCTTTTCCACATGGTATTAGAGCCAATCCAAGGTCTCAAGTTTTCTTCTATTTTTCCCCAATGATCTTCATTACCACCTAGCCTTCATTGTTGTCACCCTTTTTTTCTTCTCAACAACCCTTTTTAACGTTGATCTATCTCCATTTCGCTCTATGCTATGTTGAAAACATTAGAAAAACCAATCCTAAACACTGCATTCAAAACCAACCACATATAAGTGAATATCAAAACACTCGGCCCTAGTGAAGTGATCTTCTGTCTACATGAAGAAAAGAAAAAGGGATTTAGGTGTTAGGAGTCTCTCTTTGCTTAATAAAGTGTTATTGTGAAAATGGAGTTAGCATTTCATTAGTAAAAGGGACGCTTTTATGAGACAGGTTATAACTAGTAAGCATAGAGAGGCGGGAGGAGGTTGGCAGAGTTGTAATGTGAGACAAGGTTATAGTGTCAGGTTATAAAAAGCTATAAGGAATAATTAGGATACTTTTAATAGACGATTGTCTTTTATCATAGGTAATGGGAGGAGGGTGAAGTTCTGGAAAGATAGGTGGTGTGAAGAGGAGCCTTTGTATGCCCAAGTTCTTTCTTTGTATGCTTTAGCCTCTCTAAAAGAGGCTTAGGTAGCGAACTCGTGGGATCAGCCTAGAGAGAGGAGTCGGTGAAATCTCTGTTTTTCTAGAAATTTTAACCATTGAGAACTTGAAATGTAGAGCAATTTTTTGCAAGACTGCAAGGATACATAGTGATCGAAGAGGAGAAGGATAGGGTAGTGTGGATGGATGTAAGGAATGAGACTTTCTCAATGAAGGCTTTTATGCTATCTTAGAGCCAAGGAGTTCACCTTCTTTTCCAACGAGGATCATTTAGAACCCTTGGGCTCCATCTAACATAAGTTTCTTTGCATATGAAGCTTGTTAGGGAAAGATTTTAACCCTTGATCAGCTATAAAAAGGGGTTGAATGTTGGTTAATAGATGTTGTTTATGTAACGTAGAAAAGGTATCAACAGATCACATTCTTCTCCATTGTTCGTTAACAAGGTTTCTTTGGCAGTTGTTGTTTTCTTTGGTTGGTGTTCCTTAGGTTTTGTCGGCCACATTGAGAGAGACTAATGAGGATGAATCTCTAAGATATATATCAAGAAAGGGAATTAGTATTAGTTGCAATTAAAGTAGGATTAGTATTACTTTGAATTAAATTAGGATTAATATTTGTTGGACTCTAATTAGGATTAGTTAGTTATGTTATAATATAATTAGAATTTGAATCATGATAGGTTATTAGAGTCCTAGTAGACTTTGGATGTTATAGTTAGAATTAGAATCATAGTAGGTTATTAGAGTCCTAGTAGACTTTGGATTTCTTAAAGAATTGATATTAATAATATTATATTTTCTTTCATTGCAAAGTTGCAACCCTCAATGGTGAGACTCCATCGATTTTCTTCTAAGTGAGACTCCTAGAAGGCTTTGGTGAGACTCTAAGGTTTTCCATCTTTTCTTCATTGTTTCTTCTTTCTCTCTATTTCTTATCTTATAAGTTTCTCTACCATAAAATTTATTCCTTGTTCCTATCCTTACACCCTAAAAATAAAACCCTAGTCCACCTACCCTTGAGTGTAGGCAACCATCCTAGGGTTGTCCTACATCAGAGACTCTATTAGGGTGGCACAGGTCCCTCATTCGAAATAACCGTAAGAAGGTCTTGACAATTGCTCCTTCATGCATTTCTCGGACTATTTGGAAAGAGAGAAACCGAAGGTCGTTTGAGAATGAGGAGCAGTCTATCAAGATTCTGAAATAACAATTTCCTTAGTAATCTTTGTTTATGGGTAAAGATGTATATAGGTGATGGTACTTTGTCTCTTTGTTATTTTGTTGATTAGTAGGGTTGTTGGTACGAGAGGGTGTATTTTTTGGCTTTTTTGCCTTAGTTGGACCTTGCCTTTTTTATTGTTTCCTTGGCGCTCTTTGTATACTTCATGTGCACCTTGTTGCACTCATTCTTTGGAGCATGTTTATACTATAATATCTCATCATTGCTTACCAAATAAACACATTTCAGACTTAATAGCCAAAACTATCTGGTATGGTATCAATATGTGCACATATTTCTAAAAGTGAAAGGCAAACTCAGTCACTTGATTAGATCAATGTCAAGTGAAGATGATCCCAAGTCTATAGCCTAGGATGAGGACTCAATGATCATGTCCTGGCTATAGAACATGATGCAACTCAAAATCAGTGGAACGTGTATAATCCTGACTGCAACAAAGGAAATCTGGGAGGTAGTGAAACAAACTTATTCTACAGTCCAAAATGTTGCTCAGGTTTACAAGACAAAAGGTCAAAATTTGCTCTACAAGGCAAGATTCTTTATTCTAATTGAATACCATAATGTAATAAAAGGATTGTGGTTTGAATTGGACTATTAAAAAATCGTACATGAAAAATACTGAAGATGTTGAGATGTTGCTTAAGTTTATTGAAAGAGAGCACAAATTTGAATTCTTGGTTAGACTTAATGTGAAATATGATCGAGTATGCATTCAAGTGCTTAGGAAGGAATCATGAACATCTTTGAATGAGGTATTCTCAATCATAAGGGTTGAAGAGGAGAAAAAGAGCTAAATGTTGACACTCTAACAACTGAAGTGCATGCACTTGCAGTTTCAGACTCTCAAAGCAATCCAATCCCTAACATAAATTCTGGTAGAGGAGAGGTATTCAAGCATCCAAGTAACAAGGATAACCCCTGATGTATTCAATGCCAAAAAACCAAGGCATACAAAGGAGATGTGTTGAAAGTTACAAGGGAACCATAGTCCTTTGGTAGGAATGGTGGAAATTAGGACTAGCAACAATTCAGACAACAAAGAGCCCAAGAAAAAATGACACTTTTAGAGAAGAAACCCAACCATGAGAATTCAAACAGCTCGAAGTTTGAGGGACTCAAAAAGGAAGAGATTGAAAAACTTTGGAATTTAATCACCTCTTTAGATAAGCCCAAAGCATCATGCTCATTGGTTAGATCAAGTAAGCACTCAATGATTAGATCTTTTAGTGCCTCAAAAAATTGTTGGAATCATATTGAGTCAAACTCAGGTGCTATCAACCACATGACCCACAACTCTCACCATTTCTCATGTTACAACCTATGTCCTAGAAACCAAAAAATCAAAGTAGTCAATGGTAGTTTAGAAACTGTGGCTAGACGAGGGGCTATTACCCTTACCCATCTCCTTTCCTAAAATATGTACTACATGTTCCTAAATTCTCCATATCTCGTGTCACTTCATCAAGTTACCAAATATCATCTTATCCCTCTGCATTAATTTATACTAGTGTTTGAGGACCCTTTCAAATTCCAAATATCATTGGAACTCATTGGTCCGTTTCTTTTATTGATGATTGTTCTCATGTCACTTAGCTATACCCTCTAAAAGAACAAGTCTAATATTAGTTTTGTATTCTCTACTTCTCACAAGTTATTAGTACTCAATTTGGTGTTCAAATAAAGAGTATCATATCTGACAGTGGAAAAGAATATTTTAATCAAACCCTATCCTCTTGCCTAGAGAGAGAAGCAATAAAACACTGGTCACCATGTACAAATGCTCCACAACAAATTGGGTTGATACTTCTGACCCCAAGGATGGGGATAAGAAAAAGGGTAGCATTATTGTGATGCTACCTCGAATCTACTCAAGGAGAAGATTGTCGAACCCTTAGCCAGTGCAAACCTAAGAATCCAAATCCATGACAGGTACCTTAGTCATTCTCTTTTGTCACTAATGTTTGAAAACTTAAATTTACTAACAGCTCTTAGGAAATAAGTCAGAAAATGCACCCAATACCCTATGTCTAACTTCATATCTTTTGATAGATTATCCTCACAACACATCAAACCTACATTACTCTATTAAATCTTATTGAAGTTCCACCAATTGTCCAAGAGACACTTATTAACAAGAATTTGAGGAAAGATATGGGTGAGGAGATAAGGGCCCTTGAAAAAGATAAGATATGAGAGATTGTTGATTTACCCAAAGGGAAGAAACCAGTGGGGTGTGTGTGAGTGTTTACCAAAAAATATAAGACAAATGGAACCTCAGAGAAATACAAAGCTAGACTCGTAACCAAAGGCTACACTCAAACATATGGTGGACTATCAAAAAAACTTTGCTTCAATAGAAAAGGTGAATGCTATACAAGTAATATTGTCCTCAACATACTAATCTTGGTTGGTCTTTACAATAGTTTGATGTTCAGAATAAAAGGTTTACATGGAAGCACCTCCAAGGTTCAATGACTGATTCAAGGCTAATAAAGTATACAAACTACAAAAAGCATTACATGGCCTAAAACAATTTCCTAGAGCATGGTTTGAAAGATTTGCTAAAGCTATGGAAAACTGAAAATTCCTATAAAGCCAGGGGGATCATGTTATCTTTATCAAATGGTCAACAACTGATAAAATTGTAATCTTAATTGTTAATGTAGATGATATAATTGTGATAAGGGATGATATTGAAGAAATTGGCAAACTCAAAAAACATTTAGCCAAAGAATTTGAGATAAAAGACTTAAGCAAGCTCAAGTATTTCTTGGGAATTGAAGTGGCTTATTTAAGAAATGATATTTCTATTTCCCAACAAAAGTATATTCTCAATCTTCTCAAAGAAACAGATCTACTCAGATGTAAACCCTTTTTTTTTTATCAAATAAATACTCGGATGTAAACCCATTGACACACTTATTGAACAAAATCATAAGCTAGGAGAAGCATTAGAAGATACAACCATAGACAAGCAATTATCAAAGGTGTTATCAGAGGCTAGTTGGGAGACTCCTTTATTTATCTCACATGAGACCTGATATAGCCTATATAGTGAATGTAACAAGTCAATTCATGAACTCCCCTAAAGAGTCTCACTTATAGAATACACACAAAATTCTATGATACCTGAAATCCACTCCAAATCAGGAAATACTCTTGAAAAATAAAGAGTTAATTTTGGAAGACTATATCAATGTAAATTAGGTCAAATCAATAGTAGATTGCAGATCAACCTCTATGTTTTATATTATTTTTGGAGGAAATTTGGTGACATGGAGAAATAAGAAACAAGTTGTAATTGCTAGTCTCACTACAGAACCAATGTTTAGAACCATGGCACAAAGAATTTGTGAACTGCTTTGACCGAAAATAATTCCAAGTGATCTAGGAATGAAGTGGAAACCAAATATGAATATACACTGAAATAATAAATCAGAAATCACTCTTGCTAACAACCTAGTTCAGTATGATCATAAAAAACATGATGAAGTGGATTGACACTTCATCAACAAGAAACTAGATAGAGGACTAATTTGTACTTCTTATGTTTTAATAGATGGGCAACTTGTTGATATACTAAAAAGTGTCTATCGAATCGCTCATTTTAGAAAATAACTAGCGAACCAGAAATTGATCATATCTACTCACTAGTTTGAAAGGGAGTGTTGACTAATTTAATTGAAGATGCCAAGGAATTAACTCCCTAATTTTTTAGATTTGATTGAAAACACTAGGAAATGAATTCCCTGATTCTGAGATTATATAGTTGTATATTTTTTGTATTATTTCTTATTATAGAGGATTTCTAGGAATTGGTCAACTTACTCTGTAATTTAGTTTCCTAATTTTCTAGGATTGTCTACTATAAATACCATATCATTTTGTTAGAAATGAAATTAATAAAATCATTCTTTTCCACACATCCTAAGGCTGAATATATATTTTTTTTTATCAATAAGTATATATGTATTGCAAAAGAGGCGCTAAAGAAGCGACTCAAAGAGTTACAACAAAGAAACACTCACCCCCTTTACAAAAGGACCCAAGACACTAGGAAAGCTCAAAAAACCCTTTCCCTTAACGCATACACACCCATTCTATTAAATCTATTAAGGTCGAAGGAGCATCTTTTATCCACAATTTGGTTCCCGACCATAGTAAATGCACAAAAGAAATTTTCAGCTTTTGAATGGACAGCACACCGTCCTCAAAAGCAATAGAATTCCTAGCCTTCCAAATAACCCAAAATAAGCATAACGGTCCTATAAGCCACATCACCTTCCTCTTCTTGCCCACAAAAGAGTCTCTCCAACCTATTAGAGTTTCCTTAACCGACTGTGGAAAAACCCAAGAAACTCCAAAAAAAGAGAGGAACAACGTCCACACCTCCCTTGTTCTTTCACAATGAAGGAGGAGGTGGTCAATTGACTCCCCACGCTTTTGGTATAGAAAACACATATTTGCCAAAGCTCAACCCCTCTTTTGCAAACGGTCCAAGGTTAAAACTCTACCCCACGAGGCCTCCCACGCAAAAAAAGCTTATGATGGGCTGAGCACAGGACATCCAAATAATCTTTAAAGGGAAAAAAGCAGAAGACACCGGCTGCAACGCCCTATACAAGGATTTTACCGAAAAAACCCCATCATTTAATTCCACCCATCTCACCCTATCCTCCTCGTCCACACTCACCATCTTCCCTTCCAAGCAACAAAGTAACCTTCCCACTTCTTCCATCTCCCAATCATTAAACGGCCTATTGAAAGTAGGAGTCCAACTTCCCCTCCTTTCCCCCTTGGCTATCCAAACTTCCTTTACCCAAGCCTCTTTAGACGTTGTTAAGGCAAATAATGAAGGGAAAGCCTCGCTTAAAGGGCTGGTTCCACACCACTTATCTTTCAAAAAACTCACATTCTTACCATCCCCCACCTCAAAGCCAAAAAAAGTGGTTACAAGCTTTCCCACCTTATTTATAGTTTTCCACAAACCAACACCATAGGTCTCCCTGATCTCACAAGATCTCCATCCTCCTCTTTCCTCCCCATACTTCCTTCTAATCACCTAATTCCAAAGGGCCTTTTTTTCGTTTGCAAAGCACCATGCCCACTTGCCAAGGAGAGCCTTATTGAACGAACCAAGGCTCTTAACCCCCAAACCACCTTTACTTTTGTCTTCACACACAATCGGCCACCTTACTAAGTGAGGTTTTTGCTCAAGAGCGCCACCTCCCCACAGAAAATCCCTTTGCATCTTTTCCAATCTCATCCTAACAGCCCTAGGTAATTGAAAGATGGACATGAAATAGATCGGTAGGTTGGACAGAGTACTCCGAATTAAGATAATCCTCCCCCCTTTTGATATGTACTGCCGCTTTCACATAGCCAATTTCTTTCGAAATCTTTCCTCTATTCCATCCCATACACCAATAGATTTAAAAGGAGCATCCAAAGGCATTCCTAGATAGATGGAGGGCAAAATTCCCACTTTATCTCCAAATTCATCAGCCAACTCTCCTATATTTTCAACTCTACCAACTGGGATCAGCTCACTTTTTTCCAGATTCGCTTTTAACCCTGACAAAGTCTCAAACCACATTAATAGCCAGCACAAGTGTGTCAACTGATCCTCTTTAGCTTCACAAAAAATCAACGTGTCATCAGCAAACAATAAATGTGAGATCTGGACTCCTTCACCCCTTCTTCCCCGAACCATACAAGGCATTAAAAAACCTCCTTCAACTGCTCTTTTCATCAAACAGCTAAAAGCCTCCATCACTATTACAAATAAATAAGGCGAGAGGGGGTCTCCTTGCCTTAAGCCCCTTGAGCTCTCGAAAAAACCCGTTAGGCTACCATTCACCAAGACTGAAAATCTGACAGTGGATAAACACCACTTTATCCAACTACACCACCTTCCTCCAAATCCCATTTTCCCTAAAACCGCTAACAAAAACGACCAATCCACATGATCATAAGCTTTTTCAATGTTTAATTTGCACAATATTGCCCCTCTATTACTTTTCAAAATGGAATCTATTGCCTCATTAGCGATCAACACTGCGTCCATAATCTGTCGCCCTTCCACAAAAGCATTTTGAGACAATGATATCACTTTGGCTAGCACTCTTTTTAATCTGTTAGCCAACACCTTAGCTAACCATTTGTAAAGCCCTCCCACCAAGCTTATTGGCCTAAAGTCCTTCAAGTCCTCAACCCCCCCTTTCTTAGGAATCAAAACTAAGAAGATTGCATTCAGGCTTCTAACAAATCTCCCATCTCATGAAACTGTCTAAACAAATTCATAACCTCCTCCTTTACAAATTCCCAAGCAAACTGCCAAAAGGCCATTGAGAAACCATCCAGGCCTAGCGCTTTCTCTTCGCAACAGCCTTCCAACGCTTCAAAAACCTCCTCCTCTAAGAAGGGCTTCTCCAGCCTCTGCACATCCACCTCTTCCACCCTCTCAAAATTTAACCCATCTATACTAGGCTTCCATTCACCAGGATCTGTCAATAGTCCTTGGAAAGTTCTGCTCACCTCCTCTTTGATTTCACTTTCCTCAGTTAAACACCTCCCATGCACCTTTATTCTATTCAGCTGATTCCTCCTTCTGTGAGCATTTTCCATTTGATGAAAAAATTTGGTGTTTTTATCCCCCTCTTTCAACCAGATTTCCCTAGACTTTTGCCTCCAAAACACTTCTTCTAATAAGGCCCACTTCTTATATAACTCCCTTGCCTCCTTCCTGACCTCTTCTTCTTCCATTGACAAGGAACGGACCCTCTCTTTCTTATCCCAGTAATCTATTAAATTCCACGCATTCTGTTTCTTGGATTCAATTTGCCCAAAACCTCTTTATTCCATCTTCTCAATAACGATTTTAAAGCCTTCAATTTTTCAGTCAAAATAAAGCTAACTGATCCACTCTCTTGAATCCCCTCCCACCACTGTCTTAGCTCCTCTTTAAAGCTATCCTCCTTTAGCCACATATTCTCAAATCTAAAGGGCGTGGGCCCTCTCCTCATTCCTCCCCCATCCAAAAGAATCGGAGAGTGAACAAAAACTGGCCTAGCCAGTACAGCTTGGATGGCCCCCTAGACATGAGCTTCCCGATCCTCAGAAATAAGGAATCGATCAATTCTTGACTTTGACCGATTATTGAGACCTCCACACCACATGAACACCAATTAAACTAATCACAGAATCTCAAAAGACCAAATCAATTGTTGAAGCTCCAATGACTTTAAAAAAGTGAATGTTGTAAATCATCAACATAATTTATGTTAACTGAAGCATGGAAAGAAAAAAATAAAAGATATGGTTTAATTGCTCATGTTAGTCTTAGGACTGAAAGAATATCAAATTGTTGATCTTAGAAGGTTAATCAATGGAAAAGGATTAGTTGTACCTCAGTTAGCTCATTTATTCATCTAATTAGATATCAATGCTTTTGCCCTTGCATGCTGTTTGGATAACATCTCAGCAATGAGTTGCCGGCCAAATAGGTGTGAGTTCTTGAGAATCATATTTCTTGTTGATGAATCAACAACATAACCTTGACCAGGCATCCATTGTAGCAAATGGAGAAGCAGTTCCTTCTTTTCAGGTTCCGCAATGTAACGTGTTACAGCCATCTGAAATAGTTCCTGAAATTAGAAAAAAAAAATCACAGGTTTAAAATAAAATAAAATAAAACTAATTCTTCCACTAGGCAAAGTTGGAAGCCTGAAACATCCCAACATGAATAGAGGTAGATATATGCTTCATTTCCCTTTAATCTAATCCACAAAATCAGGGTGAGAAGTTGTCTGTGTGTGCCCTAGGTGGGGAAGTAACACAAGAGTAATTCTATCAACTACTCCACACTTCCATTCAACTACAGACCTTTGGTAATAACTCACAATTTGGGACTAAAAGAACTCCATTTCCCTATTCTTGAAATGGATTTTACAAGCAAGGAAAACCATAATGGGTATTGGATTCTTGTGGTGTTGTGGTGTAGTCCCATCATGCCAGCACAGAAAAAAAAAAGGGAAAAAAATCCTCATTGGCATTTTTTCATGCCTCTAGACAAACCTCTTACATCAAAAGATAAAGGAAAAAATCTTTAAATCACAGTATTCAAACCCGTGCCCTGTATATGTGAGATATGTTATGTTATTGAAGCTTAGTAACAGATGGTTTCCATTTACACTATCTACATGGCAAATAATTAATGATATTAAGTGATTCGAGACCATTTGACTCTGTGATGCTATTGTAGACTTTCGAAAGATCTACCACAAAGTTCCCACTCGGATGGGCTGAGAATTATATCATGATTATAATACCATAAAATCACATCACGATGCTTTTTCACATTTACTCCCAAGTGCACTTATCTTGTGGTGGTATCAGCATAACTAAAATTGTGTCATGTGTCTTGTCCTGGTTCCAAAAATCTATGAGTTTAAAAATCAGATGCAAGTTGCATGCCTGAACTGAAATTATTTTAAAACTTTCTGAAGTAATTCATCCAAGCCCACATTTTTACCTGATCAATCTTGTAGCCAGAACCGTGGATAGCCTTCATAACATCATTTATCAAGTTTACATTACCAAACTTCATAAATGCAGTCGCAAACTTCTTTATAGAAGGTTTAGAGATCAAGCCTTCATTGTCCTGAGCAGATAATAGTTCTGATAAAACAATTGATTGTATACAAGATTAAGATTCTCTAAGACACATCACATACCTTGACCACTACATATGCATCTTTTAAAAGCCGTCCAGCTACTAGAATATGTAGAATCTTCTCATGAAGAGCCTTACACATTGTTCTCTTGCTATATCTCAACATATTGTAAACAGAAAATGCTTGTGAATGCGCGCGTATTTTACCAAGATGAGAAATTAAGGAGGAACAAAGTTCCTGCAAGATAACATCAAGGAAAGCACTGCTGTTATTTTTATCCTTGAATTTTAACTCATTAAAATGATAAATTATTCTACAGTCGCAAGACAAGACTGATTTCCACAGACAGATTCATTGCATCATCTTTATAGGGATATAGCATTTACTCATTCATATCCAAGAAATTATAACAATTCATGATATCAAATCATTAATCTCATCAGTTCTTCCTCATCTCCCACCCTTTAACATCTTGGTTTCTCAAAAGTCAAACCAGTAACAGATTTTTTGTCAGTCAATCAGGAATTTCAAGAGAAGTCACTCAATCAGTAACTGAGTTTTTGTCAAACAAGTAACAGTAGTATGGAGTCGGAGTCAATGGATATTCTAGAGTTTGATCCCACCCATTTTCATTCATCTTCAGAGTCAGTTTGCCATTACTTTTTAGTTAATCTAATACATTTTACATCCATTTGTAGTTTAGGTTTTCCTTTTTTTTTTTATTTCCTTTCTTGGTGGGGGCAAGGGGGAGCACATGCAATATATCCAAGAAACTCCTCCATTTCCACCCCAATGCTTGCCACCTAAACCAGGCCTCAGAGGCATACTGTTTTCCAAGTTATTCTTGTTAATCATGATAGGTTTTGCCAGTGTCACTATCAGTGGAGTACTTTGAAGAAAGTTGGAGTTTAAGAAGCTATGTTATGTTATCCTCCTCATAGTGTCAGTTGATATATTTTTGGTAATTATGTTCAACTGGATCCCTTAAGTTTTACTGGATCATTAAGTCTGCAGGTGTATCAGTATTGAGCTGCTTCAGATTCTCCAATAGTGGCACTCTCTCAGATTGCTTTATTAACATCTAATTGTTTTCTAATTTGGTGGTTCTGTGGTGTAGTTAAAGAGCCCTGAAGGAAAAAACTTTCTTACTAATTAATGGAAAATCACAATAGCATAAGAAAATAAGGACAAGTTTGGGCTCAAAAAACCTGAGGAATCACTCAACCCTCTTTTGGAGGCTATGAGCTTTCTATTGAGAAACATGGAACAAACCAAGCTGGAAGACAAAATGGACATGGAGATTTTTTCCTTCATTAAAAACTGAAATTTCTCCTTAGTTAGGGCTGATTTATTTCCTAAATTAGCCTGATTGATTTTCCAGAGCTCTATAGTATATCTTCCCAGTTGTAATGTCCTTTTTCCTCACTTTTAATTACTTTAAATGTTGTGATTTAGACTAGATTTTAGTTGATCTCCTCTATACAATCCTGTTGTATATGTTATAATTTTCAACACAATAATTGAAGGAAATTCAGTTTATTTTTCCTCATGGGATAGAGAGGCCTGTTTTGGGTTTTGGGCTCTGGGTTGTTGTGCATCATCAACCTATTAGCCTTCATTGCTGATAGACCAACCAGCTTTCATTGCTGGCAAAGTTCAACGTATTTTCCAATGTTAGAGATCATGTCTGAGAAAACAGAGACCTCTGTGGAGTAGTCTTCAAGCCCTTCCAAGAGTCCCACAATCCACATCACTACACACAAAATTAATGGATAGAATTTCCTAAAATAGGCATAGTCCATGAAGTTCCTTATCAAAAGGTGAGGCAAGATAGGGCTACTTGGTGGCTCTAGGAGGGCACCAGACCAAATCGACCCTAAGTTCATCGCTTGGAATGCAGAGAGTCCCATGGTTATGTCCTACCTTATCAATTCCATGGAAGCCAACATTAGTCAATGTTATATCTTTTCTCAACAACTAAAGATTTGTGGAAAGCAGCGAAACTTACCTACTCCAACATGGTAAACAATGCTCAGTTGCATAACCTAAAGCACAAAATGCACGATACCAACCAAGGGAAACCTAACTATGACTGCCTACTAAAATGCCATGACTAAACTTTGGCAAGAGATAGATTTCTATCAAGACCAAGATTGGAAACAAGTAGAAAACAGTGTGAGATATAAACAAATTCTTGAGGAAGATGGGATCTTTAAAAATAAAAAAGTGCTTTGTTATTTGTCCTCCAGAAGTAATAAATTAAAGTTCAGAATACCTCCTCTGGTTGGTGGCCTTTGTTGTGCATGTCTTCCATGGTCCGATATGCAAGCAGATACAATTTCTCTTTGCAAAAATACTTGATTAAAATATGAAAGGTGTTCCAATCAGGACTAATCGCTAACTCATCCATTTTCCTCATCATTTGCATCACACTCTCCATTTCACCTGCTCTGCAGTAAGCACAGAGCATTGTGTTTAACATAACCAAGTCATATTTGTCATACGTGGCTTCGAAATCCCTAGCCAACTGCTTTGCCTCTTTCAACAGCCCACTTCGGCAAAATGCTGAAATCATGATACTGTAGCAATAGCCATCTGCAGGTAATGGGAAAGGTCAAGTAGCTCCAGCAAAGAAACTAAGAACGTACAACTTTCATACAAGGTAAAGGTAAAAAAATTAGCAAATGGACCTAAAATATAGTGAAACACAGCTCATAGAATTCAAAAACATAGTGATTACATCAAATCAAAATTCTCCATTATAGAACAAGGGTTAATGAGTCAACTGTTTTATAGTAGGCGGATGCTTCAAAACAACAAAATTACCATCTGAAGGACATTTCCAAGTTTCTATTTCTTGGACATCTAGGCAACAAAAACCTTGCAAACAAGCTAAAAATAGCAGAAACCACATAAAGGAAGTCAAAGAGTGGGGAACAACACTTTTGCATACAATGGCAGGTGAACAGAGATGCTAAGGACAACAATAGCTAGCAGACCAGCGGGAGTTAATTGATGGAGCGAGGACATTAAATGTGTTGAAAACCATACATATAAATTCAGTTATACTTTCTATCCATGTAAGAGAAGCCTTCTCAAATAAAAATAATAAATGATATAACTAGCTTGGTACTAAAAGCTAGGCATGCATTGTAGTGCATCATAAACCAATACCAAACATAAACCAATTCTGGAGAGAATCTTGCTAAGACACTGAAACATCTGACAGAAAACATACCAGATTTCACTTGTTTTTTCTTCATTTCTTCAAAAATTGATTTAGCTTCGAGTATACGCCTAGACTTCGCAAGGCCATCCATCAATAAACAGTAAGGCATCTACAAGTTAATTTGCATTCGATAAGCTACAGATGTACAGTTACAAGACAAGTTCAGAAGATAACTTAAACAGGCTATAGCTGCTCAAGCTTAAATAAATTGATATCAGCATGAGAGACCAAAAAAAAGTTAAGCTAACTTTTGGCTGGTATGATTACAATAAAGGTGTAGCTAAGCTCCTTGGTATGATAAGTCTGGAAAACACTGCCAAGTGGTATCAATTCAAAAAGCACAAGATTTTGTTAGAAGAATGAGGTATTCATGCTTTGTGCTCAAAAACCAACAAACAGGGTTATTCAAAAAGCACTTAGGGGTACTGGTACTAGGGCATCATGCTTTAAAACTTTTAGAAGAAGCTTAAGATCTTCTCATGAAGTAAACATAGAAGGATTTCTTAAGGAACTAAAATAAAACCTAACTGGTATCATTAACATTTAATGAAAATATGAAATTCAGAGAAATTAAACCCTAACCTAATTGCTGACATCACTTTACATGGACTCCAGAAAACGTTTACATTTCTCATCAAGCTTATTAGATGATTGTTATGGGTCAAATTCAAATGAAGTTGTGGGAAAACGTGAATTATGGTTGTAAATTAATGGCTTGTATTTTGCTGTGTATAGTAATTATGCTAGTTTAGGAGAGTTTGTTTGTAACAGCCAGAATTCCTAGAATTAGGTTAATTTAGTTAGTTTCCTATTTTGTTAGAGTATCCCATAAATCATGGGATTTGGTATAGCCTAGTAATTAGTTTCCTTTTCTATAGCTAGGATTTTTCTGTATAAAGCTAACACCAAATGTAGTTTTCTGAGATGAATGAAAATAAAATTATTCCACAATTCTGCTCTCTCAATTTACGTCAGAAGTCCCACAAAGGAGGATCAGCTAGTTCTAGAGGACATCCTCTAAACAGAAAATTATATCACTAACAAGCAGTGAGGTTGAAATTCTTAGCTAATTTCTACAAAGATAGAAGAGAAACTGCATTGGTTGTACCTCATCTTCTGCATAGCCCAAATCTTCCAGTTCAGCTAATAATTCTCTTGATTTTTCGAATAAGCCTCCTCTAACATATACCTTTAATAAAGTTGTTAAAATAACCTACAAAACAAGCAGTCTGAAGCTAAGGAAACATCATCTTTAAGATCTTGAAAACTACTTATTATGTCAAAAATAAATAAATAAAAGAAAGCATATCACATGAAACATTCAAAACAAAAGGTGACAGAAAATACAAGTTGAGAAAATCAATGATGGTTTACATCAAAACAAGAAAAAGAACAGCCAAGAGAACAGAATCTATGTGATATGCCCATGTTTTTCAACAGCTACGTGTTAATATACGTTTAACTTTAGGCTTCAAACACTTCCCCTTGTATTATATCTTAAATCCCATAACATAAAAGGAAAGGTATCAACTCAACAAAGTAATGAAAGAAAAAAAATTACCCAAGAAAAAGGATGTCCAGATTCAAATATCAGTAACCTAAATCAAGAAAAGAATATCTGAACAAATAAAATATATCTTTTCAACTGCAGCTGGTAAATATAGGGACAACAAGTGGTGTTTTCCGAAGCCACTTCTGAAAAACTTAAAAGTGTCAGGTATGACAATAAATAGGAAGAGAGAATACAGTTAAGGAACCTCACTCCCTAATCCCTAATTGATGACAATCTATATGCTTGCAGATTTCAAGTTCAGATATCTACTTGCTTTCAACAACTAAGCATCCTGCAAAATGTTAATTCTCTTTTTTGAATTCCTGATCAGAACAATTTACTGAAGCATGATCGTCTCTTCAATGCCCTTAACAATAGGGGCCTCCAAACATTGCCTTATTGGCTCAGTCTTATCACTAGGTCATGCAGACTTGCCTCATTTGTTAATATAGAAGAAAAGAGTGAAACATATAAGAGACTAACTACATTCATATCCCCAAATTCCCGTCTGAAGAATTTAATAGACATTCTACTTTCATCCAGAATTTCTATCATTAAAAAATTCACACCTTCCGGTTTTTAAGTCAAAAAATCCTGAAACTAGATTTCATGTTCGTATGCAAGCTCTATCACATGCCGATTTACAGATTTGAACCTCATTGCAGGTGCCTTCATAACTCCACTAGACCAGACACAAGTCCCCAAATTTAGTCTTAAATGATGACTTTGTGTAGAAGTACAAAGACTAGAATCTGAGTCTTTCTGAGCAATTTCAGCCTGTCAAGAGTAATATCTTTAATTCAATTAGGAGAATTAAAAAAAATTGCCTAACAATTTTTCTTCAGCCTCTACTTTTGACTCAGAGTAACTCACATATTTTCATCAGCACTCATTGGTCTACCTTCATCCTAAGACATGACAAATCCATATCATGGGGAACATTGTCAGAAATATCCTTACAAAACTTACAAGAGAAGAGGAAAGCTGGTCCCAATGTCCAAGCCCTAATTTGGGATAAAAATCGTAGCTAATGGAAAGACAATCACACCCCTTCATCTCAGTCTATAACTTGAAAAAGCTTCTATAGTAATAGAAATCTAAAGACCTTGGAGAGGTGTGATTGTCTTCTTTTTAAGTGTAATTACTTAAGAAACCATAGCTGTTTTTGACCAAGAACCTTTGTGTGATTGGCAAGGATTTCATTTCTTTTCCTCGGTCATCTTTAATCATTTCATCTCAGTCTATAACTTGAAAAAGCTTCTATAGTAATAGAAATCTAAAGACCTTACATTAGAGTTGTTATCAGAGTCCATAAACAGTGTATGGCAACTAGAAGAGGATTGTCAAGGATTTCATTATCTTTCTTCACTCTTCAGACATCTTTAATCCTTTCATCTCATTCTATAACTCAAAAAAACTTTTATAGCACTAAAAATCTAAAGACTTTGCATTAGATTTGTTATCACAGCCCATAAACAGAGCACTATGGCAGTTAGAAGAGGTTGGAATTTCAGCCCATGGGTTGCACCAGCTTTGATCACACCTAAAATGGATGGTAGTTGGCATATACATAATGATAGTCATGCAATAAACAAGATTACAATCAAATACATGTTTTCGATTCATAAGCTTGATAATATGTTAGACTGGCAGATTCTACAACCTCTTTTGAAGGTTTACTTAAAGAATAGATATTGCCAACTTAGAATGAGGAGCAGGGATATGAGCGGCTGATCATGGATAATCTTTCACAAGAAAATGAAAAAGACTGGTTTCAATGCCCAAGCCTTAATTTGGGATATCAGTGATGATTAAGTTCTTCTTGGGATTTACCATAATTAGTTTAGGCTAAGTTGTTTGTTAGTGGTTTACTTTCTTTTAATTTTAAATAGTGTTTCCTTCGTATATCCATTCTCCTTGTTGTCAGGACAAATAAGGAATTAGGAAAATTATCCTATTAGGGAAAACAACCATAAAAGTCTACCTGCTCATACCATAAATGTCTGATCAAAAAATAAAAAATAAAAATCATTATGCACTGCTCATTCCAAGTCCACCTGCAATTGTGGATAGGAAGACTAATACCAACACTTAAAAACATGAAATGCACACTCAGCTACCTCAATCCACTACAATCATAAACAAATTTGACTACATACTAGAAAAACCTTAACATCTAATGGTAGGTTTTTTCCCCTCATAGATAAAACCTTAGCATGTAGTAAGATAACATGAAAACAAACCTTATTCGGTACTAACCCTGCAGATTTCATGTCTTGAACCAACATGTCAGCCTTTTTATAGTCTCCATCTGCTGAATAAGCATTGAGCAAAGAGCTATAATGGAAAACATTAGGCAAATGACCTTCATCCTTCATCTGGTTAAAATAGTTCTCTGCTTCCTTGCAACGATTGTTTGATGCACACACAGCCAGAAGTGTTCCATAAATTACACTGTCCATGGGCAGTCTGCTACGTTCCATCTCCTGAACTAGCTCTAATGCCTTAGAGTAGCCATGTTTGACTTTCATACAGCCTGCAAGTAGCTAAGCAAAGAAAAGACAGTAACAGATGAGGTCCACCAAAGCACCAATTAGAAAAAAGAAATTGTGCATTGCATGAACACTACCTCCAATAAATTCAGGTATCCATAAACTACATACTAATAAAATAGTCCCAATTTTCCCCATCACATTTAACATGCGTCTATTTTACTTCCCCAACTATTTAAATATGCATATCTTATTTATCAGCTGAACATAGAAAACAAGATCAGTTTAAGATTAATATGTCCTCATGTCTATCCTTTTATCACAATCATTCTGATTTTGGTGGCTACTATATGTTGGAATATTACATGACCAACTGCTTTTTCAAACTATGAAAATTGAAATGATGAAATATGAATTAAGGGCATGCTGCATACCGTACTATATGTGACAGCATCCGGTCTTAGACCATCCTGCTTCATCTGATGAAACAATTTAAGGCTGTTCTCAAACTTCCCATTCCTGATCAGACAACTAAGAACAGAATTACAGACGGAGACATTATTTCTGACTGATTCATCTTGTATGCTATTATATATTTCTAGTGCCTTTATGGGATTGAGGCTCTTTCCCATGAACTTTATGTAAGTGCTATAAGATGAAAAGGTGATCTTTTCATGCTTCTGCATCCAATCAAAGAGCTGCAATAATCCAAACATGCAAATAATCCCACAATCAGAAGCACTCAACTAGTCAACTATTTCTATAAGAAAGTTTATCACTTGTTAAAATCAAAATGACCATAGTAGCATATTCTCTACAGAAAAAACAGCAAAACATAAAAGTTATCAAAAGAAAAATCCTATGTAATTTATATTGTAGAAGTGAATGGAGATGTTTGCACATATGAATATCTCTGACCAAAATCATTCAAGGGGACAGGATTCTTATATCAGTAATATATCAAAATGAAAGTTTCTTCCATGTCTCAAATGCCTCAAAATTTTTCTCAGTTCAACTAAACTGTTGCAAAAACCTCAACTTATCCCAAAAGCATTTGTATATTAAACATCCAAGAAATTTAATTTAAGTTTACTGAACAAATTGCACAAAAAAGAGTTAGAATCTGCATAAAAAAAATTAAAAAAAAAAAAAAAGAACCTTCAATTAAAAACCACAAAAAAAATGATAGCATAAATCTTATAAGCAAATAATTAAAAAAAAAGAACTTGAAGAAACTTCTGACAAGATATTCATACCATTAGATAATAAAATGTAAATGCACACCTAAAGATTTGGAAATAATTCATACATCAACAACTATAAGTATTAATAATTAGCATGTCAGAGGGATGCAATTTTGAAGTTGTAGCACCTGAGAGAGATCCTGCCACCTGCATAGCTTCCCAAAATGACGCAAAATGACATTCAAGTCTTGCACCTTCAACATGTCTCCTAACCTGTAAAACAGTAAGTTCTATCAGATACCCCAAGCTTGTTAGATGCCTTTTAGTAATTAGCATATTACTGTTCTTTCACATTTAACTAGATGACATGCATAAAGAGCCTGTGAAAACCTCTTTCTATTTAATTCATTCACAAAAGCTAGCTTGGCATATTATTTTGACAGGGCCTTTTAAGCAGGTCAGGTGCTGACATAAGCACCATGTAGAAAATTGGCAGGAGCACCATCTGCTGCCATCATCAGGGTAAATTTGTATTCATCTTTAACCTGGTGAAGTTTCATCTGATTCAGACTTTTGAAGCTAGCATTAAAACCATATCTTATGTGGCAGCAAGATGGGCTCCCTTTTCTTAGATCTGGGATTTCATGTTGTTGAGCGCTCCTTGTTGCAACCAAGATAGGTAGAGCAGGAAAATGGCCACAAATGTGGACTTGAAGGGTTCCGTGTCTGAACACCATGCAATTAGACAATGTTTTCTATATCAGCTAGCCTACAGGACTTGCTGGCACCCCATTTTTCCCATCAGTAATTTGCCATGGAGCTACCTGACTTTTTTCCATGCTTTATTTCCTGTTTGAGTACGTCCATCCTTTGTTTTGGATCTCTATGGTACCTGAACTGTGGTGTCCCCTCTGTTGTAACTGTATGTACCCTAGTACCCAGCCTCTGCCATTGAGAGTGATCCCATTACTATTTCACCTTCCATCAATCTTTCCTCCCTGTAGCAGGTTCAAAACTTCACCAATAGTCCAACAATTTACATATAGCATCACCAGATCCTTAAATTATTCTGAAACTTTGTCTGTGACTCCAGAAATGAAGAAAACGATTGGCAATGTTAGCAAGAGGTGCAGCCTTTATCTGTTGGATTCTCTACCTCTTCTAAGCCCTTCAGTCAGATGGTCATGTTTACTGCTGTGGATCAGTACTTCAGATTGAATATTTGTGAGACCAGCCTTTTCTTTCACTACAAAATGTCTCTTTCCTACCTTATGCTTTTCAGTTTTATTCTGAGAATGTGAATGTCCTAAACATACATCCTGTTGTTATCCACTTAATCCGAATAATACCACTGCATACTTTACTTGTATTCACTCTAGTGTTTATGATCTGCACAAACATTATGTTTTTACATATAATTGGATAGTTATTTTCATTGATGGACTTTCTTGTGTTGCATGGATATCTCCATCGTGTAAAAAAGGGTCAAGCTCTTCCCTGTTTGAAATTCTTTCAAACAAATGGTATAAAATCATTTTGATGCAACCATTATCATAATTAGGTCTAATAATACCATCGAGTAATGGTCTCTGCTTCTTGATCCTATATCAATGGTTACAGTTAGTCCATAAATTTGCTTCTGTTGAGACCTCCAACCACTGTTTATCTTCAAGCAAAACAACATTATAGCAGAAGAATTGACACTTGTTAAGGTTGTTCAACTTCAATGCTTTTCAATGCATGTACCAAAATGCTCTTGGAAAGCTATAATTCGCTTAGTTGGTCAATCACCCACCTTTCAAAACACTAAGAAAGAAGCAGAGCTAGATACACTTCCTGAGGGAAAGAAAACTACGGGTTAAAAGTGAGGGTTTTGGTGAAAACATGGCTGATGGGTCCATAGAGAGCTAAATAATAATTGTAAAATCCAGTTGAGACCTTAGTCTAATTCACGGATCATTTAGAGGCTCCACAAAAATGTCCGTAAAGCTAAATACACAACTCTATACATCAAACAGATAAATATAAAAAATTAAAAATTAAAAATGTATATATATAATTCGCCTACCAATGACAAAATGCAGTTGAGACTTCAATCAACAATTCATAGGTCATTTAGCAACTAAATAGAAAATTTCCAAAAATTAAATAAACAATTTCATGTGTCAAAAGCAAAAACACAAAGATGCTCTAAATGCATGCAAAGTCAAGCAATGTTGGAGAAAACTTCGAAAAGGACTCCAATTCAACAATTCATGGATCATTGAGAACTTGATAAATAGATCCAAATAATTAAGTAGAAAATATCATACATAAAATTTCATTAACATCAAGACAGTAACCAATTCCACCACTAATTAAAAATCCCTTTGCGATTCCAATTCACATATCAAAAACCCATTTGAGATTTCAATTCAAAAATTCATGGGTCATTTAACAATTATGCTTTAAATAAATGACAATCAAGCAACAGCCTAGAGAATTTCATATATGGAATAAGCAAATGAAATTAAATAGAAAATTTCACGCACCAAACACACAAACATAGAGATATCCCAATATCGCCACTAGTTACAAAACCCAGTAGAAATTTCAACTCCAAAATCCAATGTTCATTCAACAAAGATGCTTTAAATGCATGAAAATCAAGCAACACTCAAAATTTCACACAAAAAATTACAAGGAAAAAAAACCCCACTTGAGATTCCAGTTCAACAATTCATGGGTCACCCAACGATTATGCTCTAAGTGCATGAAAATCAAGAAACAGTCCCAAAAAATTCATACACGAAACAAACAAATTAAAGAAATGAAAAGATGAAAATGGGTAAAACAAGAACCTTGCAAGAGCTGAACCCAAATCAGATGACTGCTGCACTTCAAGAATGGCAGATTGACGCGCTTTGTAGCCAACCGAATGACACCTTTTTCTTGGTGTCACAGAAACATGGGTTGGTTCAATTTGCGACTCCTTGTGGAGAGGAGGAGTTGCAGAGGTGAGGTGAGAGCTCTTCGCTCTGGTAGTGGAGGGCAGTGGAGAAGCAGGAGAGGAAAGGGAAGGCAAGGGTGACAGGCGGGTGATGACTTGCTTAAACCCACCACCCAATACAGAAATCTCCATTGCTCTGTATTCTGTGGAATGCAGAGCGAGGAAAAGAGCTTTGTTTTCTTGAAAGAGAGAGGAATGGGAATGATTTTTTTTTTTTCCTACATTTTTTTAAAAGCAATTTATTACCAATAATTTTATCATCAAAATAAAAAAATAAAAAAAATAAAAAAATAAAAAACTAAAAAGAAATAGTTTAATTGTTTGTAAGTAAAAATTCTAAAATAAGAAATTATTTATTTGATACGATTTGTAGTTAATTTAAATTATACACATTTAAAAATATTAAAAATTTTGTTTAATTTTACTTATTGTATATGAATTTGATAGAATTTGTACATTTTTCTAATAGAAAATTTATTAAATTTATAATTTAACACCATATCTTAATTTTTGTATAGCACATTGAGGAGGTTAGATAGTATTGGGGAAAAATCATATATTAAATGGAATGTGAAGAAGTACAATTATAAAATGGGAGAATTATGTTTTGGGAGTAGATGGGCCCCCAAATTAACAAAAGGTCTATGTAACTCTTCAAATTGAGCCCAAGACCCAATGAAAGTATGGAAATTGAGTTGAAGAATATCATCCTTCAGTATTTCCAAAAATGCCCTTTGTTGATTTTAAGAAAAAAAATTAATATTTTTTAAAAATACTTTTACGTAATTTAATATTTTTTAAAAATACTTTTATGTAATTTAATATTTTTTTTAAATACTTTTATTTAATTTAATATTTTTTTAAAATAAATTTATTTAATTTAATATTTTTTTAAAATAAATTTATTTAATTTAATATTTAAAAAAATATTTAATTTAATATATTTTTTAAATACTTTAATTTAATTTAATATTTTTGAAAAAAAAATTAATTTAATTGAAAAAAAAATTATTTAATTTAATATTTTTGAAAACTACTTTTATTTAATTTAGTATTTTTGAAAAAAAAATTATTGAAAAAAAATTATTTAACTTAATTTTATAAAATATTTTATATGTGTTTTTAAAGGGTATATTTGTCCGTTACTATTTCATATCTTTCAACTCAATTTGAAGAGTTATATGGACCTTTTGTTAATTTGGGGACCCATCTACCCCCAAAAGATAATTCTCCCTTATAAAATTTGGAAGACAATTAAAATTTTTGTTTTTTTTTTTAATGAGATCTATGGTGAAAAAGTAAAATTACAACATTGGCCTTAAAATAACAAAAAGGTCCTCACTATGATGTCATTTTGTTTTTGTTTTCCTTTTCTATTATTCTTTTTTCTTTTTACTATCATATTCTTCCTCATTTGCATTATAGGAAGGAGTAGGATTATTGGTACAATATGGATCTCTTAAAATATTGTTTTTTTGCTATGTTTTACTTGACATAGGGATTTTTGGGTAGAAGAATGTTGGAAGGGGATATCAAGGATTCAAGATGTTCGAAGGCACATTCGTAGGCAATTTGAAGATTGAAAGTTGATTTAGGAGGATTTATATCAATGAGCCTTATTTCCATGAATGTTGAAGTGATATCTCAGAGAAAGGGATGTTCTTAATCAAGTCTTGTTAGAAGCTCTTGTCACCTCACCAAATGTCATCTTTCCAAATCAAAGATATTTGGATTCTAAGGGCTTCTTCTAATGATCTTTTAGGTAGATGGCTAAGAAAATTCTTTACAAATACCAACTCCTAAAGAGAATTGCATATCTTATTTTCAACTTTATTGTCTTATCTTGGTCGTTGTCATATTTCAAACTCTATGTGAAACTCTTTCACATCTTCTTCATCCTAAATAAAGAGCTATATAACTTTAATTTTTCAAGTTCTTCATCAATCAAATAACTAAGTCAATTCATTTCATGCTTTTGAAGTTTAATTGGAGATCGAGATGCTCAGATTGATCGATTTAATTGAAAGTTCACTCCAATTATTTGTGCTAAAGTTTTGAAAATACAATTGTTATGAAATTTCAACAGCAAGTTGTGTGCCTTGGCAAGATTTTTAAGTTGGAATCCATAAGTTTTGGTGAGTTTCAATAAGGACATACATTGATAACTTAGGCTCCTTATATGGAGGATAAGGTTGTGAGTAAAAATGCTCAAGAAGGAAGCATAAGCAAGTGTAGTTAGGAGGTGTCTAGAAGATTAGATTGGTAAGCCTAGTTTTTTAATCTTATTTCCAATAATGGATTGGTCATAACCTTGAGTAGGCCTATGGTTTTGATCTTATGGAAGAAGACTTCCATGTAGATCTTTGTGTCCTATATGCTCATCTCTCTCATTCTTTGATCACATGATTAGCATCATCACCACACATTTAAGTAGCTAAGAATCTACAATTGTTTTTAATTTGGATAATATTAAATTGGTTATTTTATAAGAGATTTATATGAATATTAATTCCCGGTAAAATTAAGATGAACCAAATTGAGTGCATAGAAAAAGATCCTAAGGGTTCTTAAAAGCACACATCAAGTAGAACATTTTCAAAGCCAATATATCCTAACTTTAAAAATCCCTAAATTCTAACTTTCTTGTTTTTTTTTTTAATTTTTTGTCCATCAATTCTTCTACACATGTGAAATATACAATCAATATGGTAAATATGTGGGAATGGCATATGCAAAACTTCTTATATCCCGTCTTCGAACTCTTCCAAATATATCAAACATTAATCATGGAGTTTCATCTTCACCTTCTCCAACGTATCAATTGATGATTTAGTTGTAGACACAATAATGACGACATCCTCCTCCATTGACACCCTAATGGCGGTGGCAAGTGCCTCATTATTGACCTCTTCAATTATAAGCTCCATAACTTGTCCATTTGCATAGGTGACAACATCCGCAATGATGATAAAGATTTACCTCACATTGGGCATGGTCATGGAACAAGTCAATGTTGTGATTTTGTGTATAATTAATCAATTGCATAAGTGAGGGATTCTTGTGATCTAAGTATTCGATAAATGATTTGAGTCAATCATTAGGATTATCTGAAATTGATTCCTCATAGTGCTTATTAACTATGTGTTTGCTCATCAGGTGTTGTTCTTTGTCAATAGTGGTAGTAATTAAGTAATTGTCATTGTTTTGTACTCAAACCTTTTGTTGAAATGTCTCCATGCCTCAATATGAATTGGGATCATATGCCAATATATTGCCCTTTTACCATCACCAAGAAAAACTTTATATGTTCAATTGTCGTTGGTGAACATTGACATCTTCCACAATGTAGTAATAATAGTAATTAAAAATAGAAGATAAAGAATGATATATCATTGTATTTAAAATATTATGTTAAATAATAAAGAATGATATTTTAGGATATTATATTTAATGATAAAATAGAATAATATTTATAGCATTTAAAATGAAAGTTATGATTAAAATATTTAAATGTAGTACACATAAATTGACTCATATCTTTATACCATAGAAGGCGAAATTCACGTTTTGTTGTTACTTTTTTTATCCCTAGTTTTTTTCACAGGTTTATCAAATTATCATTTTTGCAACATCTCAATTGACCCATGAAGAATGGCATTACTATAATTTCAACCAATTTCAACCCTCATTCCAACTCATACACCTGTTGTTAAGATGATATTTTATCTTTATTTTTATATTATATTTACCACAGTTTTGTTCATTTCGTTTAGTGACTATACCTATTAGGAACGACTTTCTTGTAATTCTAATCAATATCAACCTTCTTTCCCATTTAGGCTCATGAGATTCCAGTGTTAAACGTGTGAGAAGGATTAGGGACACATATATTTGATATAGAGGTGTAGACCTTAATTTTGTCCCGACACACTAATTCTCATTTTATTTATTTTATTTTTGCTCTCTCCTTTATGATGCGTATGGAGGACCCTTTTACTTAGTTATTCATTGTTCCTTGTTGGTCTGTATTTGCTCAACTCATTATTGATTTTTGAGTCATATTATGGAGACCATTAGGGAGGTTATTTTGGGTGCTAGTGTTTACCCAAAATATATATATATAATACATAATTTTTATTTCAATTTTTTAATTAAAAAAATAAAGGGAAAAGTTTGTTTGGTAACATGATTTTGAAAAAAAAAAACTAAAATTTGTAAAATTCAAATTTAAGATATTTATCTAAAAATAGTTAAGATGTCATGCACTATTTTATTAAAAGTATTAGTAGTATATTTAAATGAATAGGAACTTCTTTTCCGGATTAGGTAATACTTTTTACTTGAAAATGTATAAAACTATAATCGTCCTATTAACAAATCTCTAATTGTATACCAAACTTTTAATGAATATGACTACACTTGATGTTCAAACAATTAAAAATAAAATAAAAAAAATAATGAAAAGAAGGGAAGATAGGCTTTTTGACATATTTTACATTTTTTTAAAATCTTTTAAGAATTTGGTTGTAAAACATTTCACTTTTTAATATAGATTTTTAGATATTTTTAATTTTTTTCATGGTAGTAAATAAACCGAATTTTTTTATATTTGAATTTTGAAAAAAAAAAGATTAACTAAGATTCTTAAAAATTATTTTTTATAACTATATTGAATAAAAAAGAATTAAAAAATAGGATTCCTAATATATTGAATAAAAAAATATTAAAAAAATAGGATTTCTAATACATTTTAATTTCTTTCTATTTTTTATATGGTACTCCAACGTGGTTTTTCCATACAATAAAAAAATTAACAAAATAATAATCTTGAAACTTTTTATATTTAAAAAAAAAAAAACTTGAAAATTTTAAGGAAAAATTATGTAAATGTGTACGGTCTAAACATGCATGAAAAGAGAACCTAAAAAAATCATTTTCATGATAAGAGTATTTTGGTGAAAATAATTTTCATTTCATGAGGCCTAACTCACATTATTTAAAAATACTCTTACATGTGTTTTAGTCTTATAGTCTTAAGTAATGTTTGATTGACAGGATAAAATATGATAAAATTTATATATCGTAAAATATTATATTTCATTGGATATGATATGTATATCTTAATATATAATTTTCTAATGGGATATAATATTTTTGAATTCATATTATGTGAATATGATATTTTAATTTTATATTGTGTTATTTAAAATATTAAAAGAATTTATATATATCATATATTAATATTATTTTATAAATATTTTTTTAGTTTTTCTTTTTTAATAAAAAATTTATTATTTTATAAAATGAACATATTAAAAAATAAAAAATAAAAATATGTATATCTCATATCTTAGCACGGGATTAACATATCTCATATGAAAATGATAAAAAGAGGAGAGTGAATAATATATCTCATCACTTATCGTATCACATGTTTTATAGGATATAAGATAACTTGTCATATCTCATTATTAACAAAATGTGGAATAAGATAAAATAACTCATCTCACGTCTTATCCATGTTATATCCAACTAAATTGGTTGGAGTTAAAGACTATTAATACCAAAAACCATGTACTTTTATTTTAGTACTTGAGACTTTAGCCCCCAAGCAAAACTAGTTTTTTATTTTGGTTTTCAGATTTTGGTATTTAAATTCAATTGGAATTCTACTCAGATAATGCAAGAGTCTCCAATAAAATAGATTATTTTAATTCTCATTTAATTTATTATTATTTTTTAATAAATGCCATGTAATTAATTGTTTAAATATTATTTAATTTGATAATTCTAAAAAAAATTGTCCTTAAGCAAAAACATTTATTCCCTTCTATATCTGGAATATTGATTTAAAATAAATAAATAAATAAAAAATAAAACCTAGTATTGCTGCTATTGCAGCATAAAAATAATAGATTACGTGTCCGAAAAGCTTCCAAAAATCTAACCAAGTGTGGTTTGTGAGCAATAGGATTTCCAAACCCTATATATATTTTCAAAGACGCTCACTTTTCCACCGGAGCTTTTCTGTCTGGTTTCGGCGCTTGTTTCCTTTCTGTGGGCTCTCTAGTGGAAGTCATGACTGGGAGTATGGCCGAGAAACGGTCCGACGCTGTCTGCGGGGATGGATTGATGGGGCTGCTGCAGAAGTTGGATCATTCGGAAATTCTGGAGGTTTTGTCCGGAGGGTTTTGCAAAAACTGTGAAGCTGTTTTGGAAGACCGCGTACGCGCTTTGATGAATAGTAAGCGACCCTCTTCTTCTCTTTCTCATTTGTTTTCTAGGGTTCGGTTGGATTCTTTTTTTTTTTTGTCTGGTTGCATGTTTTCCCGGTGGATTATTATTGTTTTTCTTCAAGGTTTTGTTTGGTTGCATGTTTTCCTCTGTTTTTCCTGCGATTCCCAGGTAACCGAACGGGACATGGGGAAAATTTGTTTATGCATGATCCAGTGGAATTAGGGTTTAAGGGTAGGGTTTAAGAGGAGGGATTTGACTTGTGTTTTTGTTTCTATATCCTTTTCTTTCCAAATTTTAATTAGATTTATTTTCCCTTTCTGTTTGTGTTATTCAAAATCCTAAAATGTGAGATTTTCTTTGCCTGTTGCAGAAAAATTCACTGAAATATCCTTATCCAATGTCAAAACTGAAAGTTCAAGCTTTTCTTCTCCCACCAAGAACGGTTCAGAGACATCTTCTTGGGGCCCTATCCGAACTCCTGAATCCGTTTCTTCAGTGGGGCGTAAGGAGGCTGTTTCTTCTTCATCGCCTGTATCGGTTAGCAGTAAACCACACTTATCTGACTATTCTAAGGTGGAGATACTGCTGAATGATGGACTCGGTGGGAATTCCTCTGTGATTGACACTGGCTTATCAGAGGAAGAAAAGGAACAAATTCGGCTTTCACAGATTGGTAGGAAGAAAGATTTTGTTCACATTGAGAGGATAGATGGAAGAACAATGAATGTGATTCAAGGGCTCGAGCTTCACACTCGAGTCTTTAATTCTGAGGAACAAAAGAAGATTGTGGAATGTGTCTACAATTTGCAGCGTATGGGCCAAAAGGGAATGCTAAGAGGTATCCAATGGAATCTTTCTTTTGTCATTTTCAATTCTATTCAATGATGGGCTATTTTCAAAGTTTGAAATTGTTCTCTAAGTATAGAACCGAGGGTGATTTCATTAAGCTGAAGTCATAATTAGCATAAGGGTATCATCGATTTTTAGGCATTTGATTTCTATATTTCAGTGGATGAATTCAGATTTTCTTAATTGAAAAGTAAAATCAAATTGAATTAACATCTTATTATGAATCTTTTGCAGAACGGACTTATTCTGAACCAAAAAAATGGATGCGTGGAAAGGGACGCGTGACGATTCAATTTGGCTGCTGCTACAATTATGCAGTGGTAATGTTTGGATCCATGCCCTATCTTTTTGTTTGTTATCAATCCTCTATTGTATATTAATATGGATTGTCCTGTACTTTTCAGGACAAAAATGGTAATCCTCCAGGTATCATTAGGGAAGAAGAAGTCGATCCCTTACCTCCTCTGTTCAAGCAAATGATTAAGAGGATGGTGAGATGGCACATCCTACCACCAACCTGTGTCCCCAACAGCTGCATCGTGAATATCTATGATGAAGGGGATTGCATTCCTCCGCACATCGATCATCATGACTTTCTGCGACCTTTTTGCACTGTCTCATTCTTGACCGAGTGCAATATTCTTTTTGGTTCTAGCTTGAAGATTCTGGATGCAGGAGAATTCTCAGGCCCTGTTTCTATCTCCTTGCCCAAAGGGTATTTTTGTTTCCAAATCCTCTTTCATTTATTTTTTTTCCTTTCCTTGAATTGCGTTTGTTATTTTACATTGTAATCGGTTCTTGTAGTGAGCAAAGAATTGGAAAGTTGGGTTGAGAGTTGTCTAAACCATCTTTCCCTTTTATGATGGGGTTCTCATATTTTGCTCATTTACACCCTGCAGATCAGTCTTGATTCTAAATGGGAATGGAGCGGATGTGGCTAAACATTGTGTACCTGCTGTACCAGCGAAGAGGTACTTATCTTCTTCCCTGAATTAATCTTTTTCATGTCTGTTCTTTCCATAATCACTTCTCTTACAATTTCTTGTGTTGCAGGATCTCCATTACATTCAGGAAAATGGACGAGAGCAGGCTCCCATACAAGTATTCACCTGACCGAGAGCTCCTAAATGTCAGGCCTCTAGCACATCGGCCTTTGATAAATACACCTTTACAACAGCAGAAGAACACAGTCATCCGACATGAATCCAGGATTTCCCAGCAGAGTAGCAGTTCCCCTCACCTTGATAAGGATGATTTTCCTCCTCTTGGTGCCTGGAAGTCTGATAGCAGGAAAAGAGGCAACAAAAATGGGTTAAGGCAATGAGCTTTTTCCACTGGAACTTCTTGTATCATGCAGTTTTGCTTCACTTTCCTTTTCTTAGGTAATTAGGTGTACTTCATTCAACTTCATTCAATCAATAGCTTAGAACTTGTTTTAACTTGTTATTTACTGAAATCAATGAAGGGAATACTTTATTGTTGTTGACTAACTTTGCTGCCATGGGGACTATGTGATTGAAGCGACTATGTGATTGAAGCTGTGATTTTTTTTTTTTTTTTTTTACACCCTTTATAAAAGATTAAGCTATGTTTGGTTCTCGGAAAATTTTAGGGAAAATGCAAAAGAAAGAAAATAGAGAGGAAAAGTAAAAGGAAAGAAAAAGTAAAGTAAAATAAAAAATAGAGTTAAAGATAATAAATTATTTTTATTTACTACTTTAAACTCATTTTATTTATTTTAACTCATCAATATAAATATTAAATAATTTTAAAATACATTAGTTTTTAACAAATTTTAATTATATTTAATATTCTTTGGAATATTTTATAAGATAACCAAACATGAGAAAATAATTTTTTTTAGCATATTTGTTCTTTCCTTTGTACTTTCCGGAAACCAAACATAAAGGCTATGTTTGGTTCCCGGAAAATTTGAGGGAAAATGCAAGGGAAAGAAAATGCAAAGGAAAAGTGGAAGGAAGGAAAAAGTGAAGGAAAATAAAAAAATAGATTAAAAGTTGATAAATTATTTTTTTTGTTACTTCAAACTCATTTTATTTATTTTAACTCATCAATATAAAGATTAAATAATTTAAAAATACATAAGTTTTTAATTAATTTTAATTATATTTGATTTTCTTTGATATTTTTCATAGGACAACCAAATATGAAAAAATCATTTTCCTTAGCATTTTTTTTCTTTCCTTTGTACTTTCCGGGAACCAAACATAGCCGGGTTTTTTTTGGCAACGTTTCAAAGAATAGTTTTCTGTTCTAAAAAAAACAGAAAAACAAGAAAATATGTTTAGCAATCAAAACCGTTTTTTCTATTTTTTGTTTTTATGAATAGAAAATATTGTATTTTTAGAAAATATTTTTAATTGTTTAATGATTAAAAATAAAGTGCAAAATATAAAAATTATTTTTAAAACATATTTAAAAATATTAAAAACATTCTCAAACAAACTTTTATTTTACAAAACATCATATAATAATTTTAAAAATTTGTTTTCAAAACAATATTTTTTAAAATTGTTTTTTAAAACAGTTATCAAATATGACCTAAGGAACACATAAAAAAATTAAGTAAAATAATTTTTTTAGTTGGATGTGAAAATAAAATGTTAAGAAAAAAGAAAGGAAAATATGAAAAAAAAAAAAATAATTAACAAGTGTATCTCTTTGCCATTTATTTTTAATATTTTTTCCTTCTTTTTTTAAATAATAGAATGAAAATTTTTAAAATTTTATTTTTTTTCTTATATATATATATTATTATTTTCCTCAATACTTTTTAGAAACCAAACATAGTAATTATGAATGAAGAATTAAAGAAAATTTTAAGACCTGTTTGGCAACTATTTTTGAAAATAGTTCTTAAAAATAGTTTTTGAGAATAACTTTTAAAAATTGTTTTTTGATGTTTTATAAAATAAAACTCTAATCTATTTTCAATATTTTTAAAAATGATTTTGTGGACCCGTATTTTTGCACAATGCATTTTTAGTCGATGACGTGACTCGCTTTTTATTTATTTAGTGAAAAATATGATTTTTAAAAAAGACTTAGAGTCGTCATTTATTTTTGTTTTATTCTTAAGGGATAACAAAATAAGAAAGAAAACCATAAGTGTGACTCCCTATTTGGAAAAGACAGTTTATGGAAAACCAAAGTCGAGTCTAGGGCCAGGTTACCTATTGGAAAAGTACGATGGTGAGCCGTAGCACCCCTCTAAACTCGTATGCATACAGTCCCTACTAAACGAGGTGAGACAAGTATAACAATTGATAAAGAAATCAATAGATACCAATGAAATAATCAAATAATAAAATGAATGATGTATGAGAATAAGCAAAGTGAGAGTGAGATTGTACCTTAACAGCAAGTCATAGTGTTCTATCATGAAACAAAGTTAATGCACAATAATGAACACAAAATATATCTGTGGACTCCGCATTTCGGCTCATTCGTTTTTCACTCGATGGCGAACTCGATTTTATGAAAATGATTTTATTCATTAAGAAAATGACTTGGAGTCACCACTTATTTTTGTTTTATTGTTAAAGGGGTTACAAAATAAGAAAAAAAACCCTAAGTACGACTCCTTATTTTTGGAAAATGTGGTCTATGAAAAACCGGATTAACTTCAGGGGTCAGTTTATTCATCGAGAAGATACGGTAAAGACCATAACACCCATCTAAGTCCCTAAAAACGAGTCTCTACTAATAAAATGAAGCTGACGTGGCAATCAATAGGAAAATCAATGGATACTCAAATCGATCATGCACATATGAGAATCAAAACATGCATAAAGAATTACCAGAATGGGAGTGGATGCGTACCTAGGCCACGAACGAGTAATGCGCTATCATAAAAATGGGGTCAGTGTACAATAAAGAGCACAAAACATATCACATGCATCACCAAACATAAATTAAAACTGTTCGAGGGAAAACTGAATTTTTGAAATTTATTTGAAAATTGGAGTCTTAGAGATTATTTGAAAATTGGAGTTTGAGAAATTATTTGAAAATTGGATTTTTAGGAATTAAATGTAAGAATGAGAATTTTAAAAATTAAATTTGAAAGAAATTGAAATTTTGAAAATTATTTGAGAGTTTGGGATTTTAAAAAATTAAATTATGAACATTGAGACTTTGGAAGTTAAATTTTGAAAGAAATCATAATTGAAAATTATTTGAGAAGTAGAAACTATGAAAATTGAATTATAAAAATTGGAAATCTTGGAAATCATTTGAAGATAGAATTTTTAGAAATAAATAAATAAAATGATAATAATAATGATAACAATAAATAAGTAACGTAATTGTGGACCCTGTATTTTTGGCTCATGCGTTTTCCACTCGATGGCGAGCTCGATTTTTTTATTTGAAAAAAAATTGATTTTTATTTTATTAGAAAATGACTTGGAGTCGCCACTTATTTTTGTTTTATTTTTAAAGGGTAAACAAAATAAGAAAGAAAACCCTAAGTGTAACTCCTTATTTTGGAAAATGTGGTATGTGAAAAACTGGATCGGGCTCGGGGGTCAGGTTACTTATCGGGAAGGTACGATAAAGACCGTAGCACCTCTCTAAGTCCCTAAAGTTGGGTCTCTACTAATAAAATGAAGCTGACATGGCAATTGATGAATAAATCAATGAATACTCAGAATAAATCATGCACACATGAGAATCAGAACATGTACAGACACTAATCAGAGTGAAAACGAGTACGTACTTGGGCAGCGAGCCACCATGCGCTATTAAGAAGGAGGATTAGTACACAATTAAGGAATAATAGCATGCACGTCAGAGAACGAGATAAATCGATCATGCATGACAATTAAATCGATCAATCAGTCAATCGATTATAAAATCACTTATGTCGGGCCCTCACCAAAGCCCTTTTATTTTTGCATGAATTAATTTTGTAAATTCCATCCATTGGAATTACAAAATTAAATCCTTGCTTATTTCAAAAATCTTTTAAGAATATAGAAAATGTGAAAGTTGCTCGCCATGAAGAAAAAATGGCGGCAAAATTTTATTAAAAAGCGGATCTTGGAACCTAAGAATTCCATGGATGAAAGAGCGCGGAATTGAGATTATTGTTTTATTGAAAAACGAGGAACTGGGAAATTATTAAAAAAATGAGATTTGAAAAATTATTGTCAAAGTCAAAGAGGATAAAAGGGAAGATGTCACGTGACCAAAGGTGGCCATGCAGCTGAATGCACATATGCGCGGACCCAAGGAGGTCACTAGGGCTGCTTTGTTGGCGCACCATCCTCTCTCATAACTGCAAATAGGCTCGGTATAAAAGAAGCTTGAGACAGGTCTGGTGACTCAGAATATGGATCACAACCCACAGAACCTTCGATCACGATCACCTGGGCTGTAACACCTCCCTCTCTCAAAGCAAATCTTTGTCCAGCTTCAAGAGGAACAGCAGATATCAACTCGAAAACTGCTGTAACATCATCCCCAGGCATAACCATATTAACTTCTTCAAGCAATTGAACCTTCCCAGTGGCATCTGCAGTCCTCATGTAAAACTGAGGTCTATAGTTTGTGACGAAGGCAGTATGTCTTCCACCTTCGTCTTTTGTCAAGACATATATCTCCACTTCAAACCTCTTGTATGTTTTGCAAGTACCCGGCTTAGCAATGACCTGTCTACGCTGGATGTCTTCCTTGATTTGCTGAGACCTCACTGCTAATAGTGTTTCAATGAGTCGGAGGCCACTATTCTCAGCAAGCATCATGGGGATTGAATCCAAGGCATCTCCAAATGCTCTGATAGCATATTGCTCAACTCCTGGATATCTATCAGCAGCTGCCTCTACAGCAATTGAGCAAGAAATCTCAGCAGAGCCACTACCCTACACAATAAAATTGCTGCAACCGAGGTTTCTGGCCGCACCCAACGCATCATGGGTGCTACGCTTTGTCTCTTCTATCACCATTTCGTCATCACTACGAATAAATATAGCTACAGCCCATGAATCTGCACAATGTTCAATATACAGCATTCGATCTTTAGTGGTACCAAATGATCTTTCGCGAACCAAACCAGCCTTCCCCAGCTTCTCTTGTGTCAATTCTTGGGACCTTGGCACAATTCTTCCACCTGTTGCTATAGCTACCAACTTTAACCCTACACCACTAACCCATCGGAAAGCAAGCAAGTTCCCATGTAACAACAAATGGTTTGCTTCATCATCAAACCCCCATTGACAGATAACCGAGGTAGCACCAACATCCTTGTGTTTTGAACCATTTATGACACAATTGCTCTCTCCAGTTTTTCCACTGACCACCAGCATAGTTACTACCTGAGAAAAGAGCATGAGCAAGGGAATGGTCCTTTGCCTTGTAATGCTCAAAGTCATGTACAGGCAAGGCATCTGTCGCAAGCTCATCATTATTCCATATGACTATGTGTACTTCAGGTCTTTGTGCATTTCCCTGGCGTGATGGAATGGTGCTGCTAAATTCCTTCCCTCCATCTTCTTCTCCAAGAATATAGGCTAGAACAACCAAAGATTCACCAAAAGGAGCAACTTCTGAAGTGAAATAGCTGATTTGAAATGATGCCGCAATATCCACCTGGTTCATGCTGGACTTGGAAACATTCCTGTGAGTCCCACTGGTTCCATTGGACTGATTTGCTCTTATTGAAGCAATCTTCACAGATGTTCCCCAACCAATGACCAAGAGAGTATCATCCTGCCACACTAAGTGGGGAACCAAAATCTCAGGACGTGGGCTTCCTTGGTCTCTAAAACTTCCTCTTTCTGCAATTCAGCCGTGGCTAAATCTTCGATTTTTGCTTCCATTGAGTGCTCTTCTAATTGGTTCAAATCTGGAGCTTCATCATCTCATAACGTGATGTCAATTGCCTCATCAAATTCAGCTTGACTACCCTCTGAAATTTTAGCTTCCTCTGCTTCTATCTTTTCATTATTCTTGGACTCAGAAGCAGCACGTATGGAGGGCTCCCCTTCTGTTGCATATTGAAGTAGTGCTAGCTTACCAGTAGCCTTTGTATTGCAAAGACAACAAAACCATGGAGGACGTCCAGATAACCCAACAGTTATATCATTTTCAAGCCTTTGCTTTGAATCACCTTTGACCTTTTCTGAGGTACCATTTGGAGTGCCCTCTCATTTGATGAATATACTTCACTGCTTGTTCAAAAATATGGTCATGACAAGTGGTGATATCTTCAATAAATTCATTAACTGCTTCTATAACGTCATGCTTCAGCTTCCGACTCCTTAAACTTCTATCAGCAGGTTTACTTTTTCCTTTAGAATCACCACCAGAAGAAGAACTTTGAGGACGCAGAATGCTTCGGGCAGCAGTAGCAGCAGCGATAGCTAATAAAACGGGGTGGTCCTCTCGCTCGCCACTTTGTTTCAAGCGAATTAGTACAGTTGGCAAAGCAAAGAGTTGTTGGTTTTGAAACCAGATAAATAAAAGAAAAACGGAAGCCAGAAAAATTTTCTCAAAATTTTTTTCTCTCAATGATCAATACTTGTATTAATTTAATGAAATAACAAATATAGGTAATTTAGAAATGTACCTTGCGATTAGGTTGATAAATTTGAACTCCACCAAAAAGATCTTAGAATTCCAAATCCTCTAAAGCATCATGGATCTTTCTCTAACGTTCTCCAAATAATGATGAACTCAAAACGAGTGGGCGTTTTTTATTTTATTTTATTTTTTATCTTTAGGTTTTTATATCACACAACTTAATATATAGAAAACTTGTATTCTCATCCCATCATCAAAAAATTGAGGAAAAAAAACTTTTTAATACTACGAAGAAAAAATAACTGACATATTTTGAATTTTGAAAAACCAGGGATAAAATATCTCTCCCCATGATCCCCACTTAAAAAGTGTTTCTTAGGGAATACAAGTGTGGTCTTCACCACATTGTATCAAAAAATATTTTAAATAATCAAATTATAAAATAAATAAATCAAATCAAGATTGTGTGAAATTAATTTAGAATTCAAAATTCCAAACTAATAAAATCAACCCAACATAAAAAAAATGTTCATATAATTTTAATGGAGCCGTTGAGAGGAACTATGAACATTATAATTTTAAGCTCCAATAATTTTGACAATTAATTAACAACTTAATTAAAAAATCAAAATTATTAATTCCAAAATTACTCCACTAAAAATTTGGAATTGCACTCTTAAAATTATAAAACTAAATATATTCAAAGGATTTGAATTGCCCATTGATATAGTCACTACATATGAGTCAATCCTCCATAAACAGTTCATAATTAAAGCTAGGTTTTTCCGTTAACCTCTTTAATTATATCTTTCTCCTTAAGTGCCATTGGTTCTCTAATGAATAATATATTTATGGTCTAATCATAAATTGAGCGCTCTTATCATTCAAGGCCCGAACCAATACTTATGGGAACCGTCCATCTGACTTCTTAACGAAGGAATGGATTTCATCTTGTATATTAATATTCCCGGCTATTTATTTTATTATACTTTCAATACACCAAGAATTTGACACTATGTATTTGTGTCATTACCCGGTATGTCAAAAAATACAATACAATAAATAGGAGTCTATTAATCACTCGGAATTAAGATCAATGCATATATGACCATCATTGATTAATATTGAATGCTCTATATTATAACGGGATTTATCAGAGATTCATAATTAATCGTGTTCCAGTCCTATATAATCAAATTACATAAAGCGCTTTCATTCCAATAATCTCATTATTAACAATCCGGATAAGATCATTTCATTCAGAATGTAATGAACCGCGCTAGTAATTTTAAATTAAAGATCCCAACTTTAATTTTTAATTACGAACATATTAGATTATTTTACTTTAAATATTATCCTCTTGTATATAACCCTTATATACAATATTTAAAGTTACAATTAAATAATCTAGGGTTTTCGATATTTATAAAGCATCTATAACATGCATGCAACAATAATATTGAAATAATTCCTTAAAAAAATATTAATAATCAGCAAAATAAAATAAAAAATCTCATTTGTTTATGGGCACATATTCCAACAAACTCCCACTTGCCCTAAATCAAATGTGACATGTCTCTAAGTCCCATCCCTTCAAGATGTTGCTCAAAACTCCGAGCCGGTAAAGTCTTAGTGAACAGATCAGCTATGTTGTTCGCAGATGCGATCTTTTCAACTGAAACGTCTCCTCTACTGACAATCTCTCTTACCAGGTGGAATTTCCGTTCTATGTGTTTTCCTTTGCGATGGTTCCTGGGTTCTTTGGCATTAGCCACTGCTCCACTATTATCACAATAGAGTCTGATTGGCTCATGCATATTTGGAACAACTTCCAGTTCTTTCAAGAATTTGCAAAGCCAGACTGCCTCTTTAGCTGCTTCACAAGCCGCTACATATTCAGCCTCCATGGTTGAATCAGCAACACAAGTTTGCTTGACACTCCTCCATATAATGGCTCCATCTCCCAAAGTGAAAACGACCCCAGAAGTAGACTTCCGAGAGTCTCTATATGATTGGAAATTAGAATCTGTATATCCGATAGGAATCAATTCCTTACCAAAGTATACCAACATATAGTTTCTCGTCCTTCTCAGATATTTAAGTATATGCTTGACTGCTACCCAGTGATCTAATCCTAGGTTTGACTGGTATCGACTAACCACTCCCACTGCAAAGCATATGTCAGGTCTTGTACACAACATTGCATACATTAAACTACCAACTGCTGATGCGTAGGGAACTCGTCTCATTTTCTCCTCATCTTGCGGTGTTTTTGGACACTGCTCTTTAGAGAGATGAACTCCATGTCGAGAAGGCAAATTCCCTTTCTTAGAGTTTTCCATTGCAAACTTGACAAGCACCTTGTCAATGTATGCTGCCTAAGACAATGCCAGAAGCCTATTCTTACGATCCCTAGTCATTTGGATACCAAGAATGTAGCTTGCCTCTCCCAAATCCTTCATTTGGAATTGGCTGGCTAGCCAGTTCTTTACCTTGGATAGAGATTCTACATCATTTCCAATGAGTAGAATGTCGTCCACATAAAGAACTAAGAAAACCACTTTATCTCCTCCTATTTGCTTATAGACACAAGGTTCACCCAGATTTTGTTCAAAACCATAAGACTTTATGGCTTCGTTAAATCTAATATTCCAAGATCTAGAAGCTTGCTTAAGTCCATAAATGGACCTTTGTAGTTTGCACACTTTCTACTCTTGGTCTTTGACCACGAAACCTTTTGGTTGGACCATATAAATAGTCTCTTCAAGATGGCCATTCAAAAATGCTGTCTTGACGTCCATTTGTCATATCTCATAATCATAATAAGCAGCAATGGACAAGAGAATCCTAATGGATTTTAGCATGGCGACTGGTGAAAAAGTATCCTCATAGTCTACTCCTTCCTTTTGGGTAAAACCCTTTGCCACCAGCCTTGCCTTGAAAGTCTCTATTTTCCCATTAGGTCCTCTTTTTCTCTTATAGATCCATTTGCAACCAATAAGCTTAATGCCTTCTGGTAGATCTACAAGCTCTCAGACTGAATTTGAGTACATAGACTCTATTTCGAGTTTCATGGCTTCCTGCCATTTCTCTCGATCAACATCATCCATCGCCATTTTGAATGTCAATGGATCATCATCACTGCCATCAGTGACTGCAACTGTGCTTCTCCATTTTCACGATAGCGAATGGGCAATCTTATTTCCCTCCCACTACGTCGTGGTGGCGGTGGTGTTAGATCTCGAGTAGTGGTTTCTTTTCTTTATCGTTCAACAACTATTGTTGGCGTGGGGTTGATCTCATCAGCTAGCAACTCTTCCAGAACTACTTTACTTCTAGGTTTAAAATCTGCCATATAGTTATACTCGAGAAACGTAGCATTTGTTTACACAAATACTTTGTTATCCTGAGAGCTATAAAACATACCTCCTCTTGTTCCTTTAGGATATCCTACAAACATGCATACCTCAGAGCGAGGTTCTAGTTTCCCAGTCTTTCCCTTTAACACGTGCGCAGGGCACCCCCATATGCGAATATGTCTCAAACTAGGTTTGCAACCATTCCATAACTCTAGGGGAGTGTTAGGGATTGACTTAGATGGAACTATGTTCAGAATATATACTGCCGTTTGTAATGCATATCCCCAAAATGAGGTTGGCAGAGAAGAATAGCTCATCATTGATCTCATCATGTCAAGCAAAGTGTGATTTCTTTTTTCGGCTACACCATTTTGTTGAGGTGTCCCAGGTGCCGTGAGCTGTGATAATATTTCATTTTCAATCAAGTAGTCCTTGAATTCATAAACCAAGTATTCTCCTCCTCGATCTGATCGAAGAGTTTTGATTGATTTGCTAAGCCGTTTTTCTGCTTTAGCACGAAATTCTTTGAACTTTTCGAAAGCCTCGGATTTTCTTTGTATCAGGTATACATATCCGTATCTTGAATAATCGTCAATAAATGTGACGAAATATTCATAGCCCCCTCTTGCTTTGACATTCAAAGGTCCACATACATCAGTATGTATGTCTCTAGAGGTACTTTTGCTCTTTCACCCTTAGCCGAAAATGGCCTTTTGGTCATTTTGCCTTCTAGGCAAGATTCACAAACTGGTAAAGTGCCAACTTTTAGCTCTCTCAAAGGACCATCATTTTCTAGTCTTTCAATTCTATCTATGTTAATGTGACCAAGCCTTAAATGCCACAAATATGTGTCATTTTTATCATTATAAATCTTTCTTCTTTTAGGGGTTGGTTCAGCGACTTTAAACATTTCGGTTTGAAGTAAATTATTGAAAATTGGTTTAACAAAATATATACCATTATCAACATAACCTGAACAAATATTCATTTCATTCTTATAGATTGAAACAGAGTCAATATCAAAAGAAACATAAATAAATTGTTCATGTAACTTTGAAATCGAAATCAAATTCCGTTTGAAATCCAGAATAAAATAAACATTGTGCAATAACAAATATTTATTATTAGCAAATGACAGTCATACTGTCCCAACTGTTGTCGCTGAAGCTCTTGCCCCACTGCCAACTCTCATCATGAAAGCTCCCTCTTCAAGATCCTTAGATGACTCAAGCATCTTTAAAGAGATACAAACATGGTTAGATGCTCCTGAATCAATAATCCAGCTTGAGAAATCATTCTCAACTAAGCATGTTTCCATTACTAATAAATCTAATTTACCTTGTTTCTTCTTTTGTTTCAGCTCATCAAGGTACTTCTTACAGTTCCTTTTCCAATGGCCGTCTTGATTGCAATGGAAACATTTCCCCTTAGGTTTAGGCTCAACAACCTTCCTTTTCTTCTTTTGGATCTTTTTCTTGTCCTTTTGATTTCTCACATTTCTCTTCTTCTTATTCCTTGAAGGAGAAGCCTTTCCCACAACTGCATTAGCCTCAGCAATATTTGTCTTGCCTCCCTTATCATCTATAAGGGTCTCATAAGATTGCAGCTCATTCAGGAGTTTTGTCAAATTACATTTCTTATGGTTCATGATGTAGTTTGTCCTGAATTGGAGGAAAGAGGGGGAAAGTGTCTCTAAGATCATGCCAACCTGGGTCTTTTCATCAATTTTAGCTCCATTGATTTCAACCTCATTAAAGTGATGAATCATTTTAAGGACGTGCTCACGAACTGAAGAACCATTCTTCATTTTACTGTTCATAACAGCTTTCACAGCTTCGTGGCGGGCCTGCTCAGAGGGGCTTCCAAACATCTGCTGTAGAGAATCCATAATCTCGCTTGCAGTTTCAAGGCCCTCGTGCTTATTAAAATGTTCATATAATTTCAATGGAGCCGTTGAGAGGAACTATGGACATTATAATTTTAAGCTCCAATAATTTTGACAATTAATTAACAACTTAATTAAAAAATCAAAATTATTAATTCCAAAATTACTCCACTAAAAATTTGGAATTGCACTCTTAAAATTATAAAACTAAATATATTCAAAGGATTTGAATTGCCCATTGATATAGTCACTACATATGAGTCAATCCTCCATAAACGGTTCATAATTAAAGCTAGGTTTTTCCGTTAACCTCTTTAATTATATCTTTCTCCTTAAGTGCCATTGGTTCTCTAATGAATAATATATTTATGGTCTAATCATAAATTGAGCGCTCTTATCATTCAAGGCCCGAACCAATACTTATGGGAACCGTCCATCTGACTTCTTAACGAAGGAATGGATTTCATCTTGTATATTAATATTCCCGGCTATTTATTTTATTATACTTCCAATACACCAAGAATTTGACACTATGTACTTGTGTCATTACCCGGTATGTCAAAAAATACAATACAATAAATAGGAGTCTATTAATCACTCGGAATTAAGATCAATACATATATGACCATCATTGATTAATATTGAATGCTCTATATTATAACGGGATTTATCAGAGATTCATAATTAATCGTGTTCCAGTCCTATATAATCAAATTACATAAAGCGCTTTCATTCCAATAATCTCATTATTAACAATCCGGATAAGATCATTTCATTCAGAATGTAATGAACCGCGCTAGTAATTTTAAATTAAAGATCCCAACTTTAATTTTTAATTACGAACATATTAGATTATTTTACTTTAAATATTATACTCTTGTATATAACACTTATATACAATATTTAAAGTTACAATTAAATAATCTAGGGTTTTCGATATTTATAAAGCATGTATAACATGCATGCAACAATAATATTGAAATAATTCCTTAAAAAAAATATTAATAATCAGCAAAATAAAAAAAAAAATCTCATTTGTTTATGGGCACATATTCCAATATTATCAGCAGAAGCACTAGCAGGTGAAACCTACTCTGTTCCTAATCCACCTGACTTGCACAAGCCTGCTCTATGATGGAAAATAGTAGAACGACTAGGAGAACGGGCCTCAATGCATCTTACTCACAAGTCATTATAGCCAAGTGTTGAAGTAGAGCATGCCTTGATAGCTAGGAGGTTGATTTGGACCAGAAATTCCAACCCAGATTTCTCCAGGTGAATCAAACACAAACGGAGAAAACAAGATGAACCAAGTACTATGTTAAGCCACGTTTCATGTTAAAATCAACGGGCTCAAACATAGGTGGGTGAATCCAAATTGATTTTAAAAGAGAAACAGAGAATACCATAAAGCCCACCAATGCGACACAATGGATTAGAGGCAAAATCAGAATATGCACAAAGAGAAACGGAGAAATGAGAGATGAAACAAATAACAATCTAAGAAATCAACTCCAAGGAATGTAGGACCCTCTGATATTCATACCCAAAATCCACCACGAGCATGTGGATCTCTCCAGGGAAGTGCAGACTGCAGTATCCTCTCTCTGGCAGCTTACTCCCCAAGCTTCTCAAAACTTCTCTTCCTCTCCTCTTGCTCCTCTCCTTTAAGCCAAAATCCCCCGCTCTCACAATATCTTCTCCTTCCTATCTGAAAAGCACCCTCGTTCCTGCAGCTTCCCGCTCCCTTGCAACGACCTACAACTTTTCTTTGGAATCTTATTGCCACGTGTTGACCTCTCATTGGTCCTCCAAACCACTAGCCTGATTCCTCACCAACCAACCATGAATGGACACGTGGCTCCTTGAAATCGTGACACTTGGCAAAATTGAGCTGCACAAAAACGAGCCCCAAATAGGGGTCTACAGTAATAAATGCGAGAATTGAAATATTGGAAACTGAAAATTAAGTTCGAAAATTGGAAAATTGGAATTTCAGAGAAGTAAATTTGGAAATCAGAATTTTGAAAAATTATTTAAAGACGGAATTTTAAATAAGTGAATGAAATAATAATAATGACGAAATAATAATGATTGGATAAATAATTGCAGAAGTTAGGATTTTGGAAATTGGAAATTGAACTTAGGGATTTGAAATTTAAAGAATTATCTAGGGATGAAATTTTAAATAAATGAATAAAATAATGAAAATAATAATGATTGGATAAATAATTACGAATATAAGAATTTTGAAAATTGGAAATTGAATTTAGAGATTGGAAATTTGAAGAATTATTTAGAGAGGGGATTTTAAATAAATGGATAAGTGAATAAGTAAATGAATGGAATAACGAAAATAATAAAGATTTGATAAATAAGTGCGAAAAGTAGAATTTTAGAAATTGGAAATTGAATTTAGAGATTGGAAATTCGAAGGATTATTTAGAGATGAAATTTTAAATAAATGAATAAGTGAATAAATAAATGAATGAAATAATAATAATGATGAAATAATAAAGATTAGGTAAATAATTGCAAAAAATAGAATTTTAGAGATTGGAGATTGAATTTAGAGATTGAAAATTTGAGAAATTATTTAGAGATGAGATTTTAAATAAATGAATAAGTAAATAAATTAATTAATGGAATAATAATAATGACGAAAATAATCATTAAACAACTGAATGTGAATAGTGGAATTTTTTATATTGGAAATTAAATTTGGAAAACGGAATTTTTTAAAAAAAAATTGAACTTAAATGATTGGAATTTTTAAAGAAAATAAATAAATAAATGGAATAATGATAATAATAACGAAAATAATAATGATTAAATAAATAAGTGTGAAAAAAAATGGAATTGTGGGAATTGGAAATTAAATTCGGAAATCGGAATTTTGAAAAATTATTTGAAAGTGGAAATTTGAGGATTAAGTCTAAGAAAAGGGCATTTTGAAAGATTTATTTGAGAATGAAATTTTTGAAGATTTGATTTGAAAGGAAATGGAGTTGCGAAAATTTATTTAAATGTGACATTTAAAAAAAGATTAAATTCGGAATTGTGGAATTTTGTTGGATAATTAAATTTAAAAATATGAATCTTGGAGAATTAGATCTAAAATTAGAACCTTAAAAAATTATTTCAAGAACAGAAACTTGGAAATTTGAATTTAAAAAAAAACGAAGTTTAGGTAAATTGAATTTTCGGGAATCAAAGTTTTATAAATTAAATTTAAAATCAAATTTTAGGAAATTATTTCGAAAATGGTATTTTGTATAATTAAATTTAAAAATGGAGTTTTGGAAAATTGAATTTTCGAGAATTAAAGCTTTGTAAGCTAAACTTTGAAAATTGGAATTTCGGAAAAGGATTTGAAATTTGGAATATATGAATAGAGAGTGAATTTTGAAAGGTTATTTGAGATGGAATTTTTATAAAAAATTACATTTGTATAAAAAAAAAATGAAGACTTGAGAGGGCCAAATGTTGGGCCCATTGGGGTTTACACCAATTAGACAAAGGCTTAGAGCAATTAAATAAAATAAAAAAGACATGCCAAGTAGCCTGTAGTGAAACCCAATCATACAAAGCCCAATATAAATTAATCAGGTCTAAACTTAAAGAATGGGGCTTAAGGCCCACATGAACCAACTTAAGCCCACAACTCAATGCCTTGGGAGCCCACCAACAAAACCCATTACTCAAAATATCCACCTTGAAGATCAAAGAAATGTTTTACCCCATTTTTAAAATTTTAAAGTTGAAGGTCCTGGGGTGGCAAGTTGACGATGAGGAGCAAAGACTGCACATTGATAATGGCAGTGACGAAATGGAGAAGAGAGATGGGAGAAATGGGTCTCACGGGTGTTTAAAAAAAAATGAATATGTGGTGTAGAGAGAGAAAGGTGGTTGAAAAAAAAAGGTGAGTAGGGTATTGGAGGGTGGTGATAGGTGTGAGGAGTATGGAGAATGAGTATTTAGATGGGTATTACGGAGGAATGGCTATGCATGTCGGGTAGGATAGATAAGCATGAAGGACATGGGGTGTTAAAAGGAAAAAAAAGATATGCATGGGGGAGCATGAGATTTACGTATGGGAAGGTAGTGAGATGATGTGGGCATGAAACGGGTAAGATCACGAAATGGGAATAAGGTGGCCATGCATGACCATGCAAAGGTGGGAAAACATGGGTTTAGTGGGTATATGATTAATAGGAATGCATGGTGTGGTGTAGAGAGAGAAAGCATGGGAGGATATGATGATGGGTATGAAAATGAGAGGAACATGTGGGCATGAAGCAGGTATGGAAAGGGTTAGATGAACTTGGTGGACATATGAGTAATAGGAATGCATGAAGGAGCATAGAGAGTGGAATGGGTATGTGGTGGTGTAGAGAGAGAAAATGTGGTGGGTATGGTTTTGAGTATGGTGAGGGAATGGAGTATGGAAGAGTGGTGAGATGAAATGGGTGAGTTGGATATTAGAAGATGAAGGTATGCATGAATGGTAATGGATGAGCTCACGGTGTAGAGAGAGAAAATGTGGTGGGTATGAGTGGTGGAGTATGGTGATGGGAATGGAGTGTGGAAGAGTGGTGAGATGAAATTGGTGAGTTGGATATTAGAAGATAAAAGTATGCATGAATGGTAATTGATGAGCACGTGGTCTCGAGAGAGATAAGGTGGTGGGTCTGAGTGGTGGAGTATGAAGGATGAAGGTATCACGAATGAAATAGATGATGGGAGAAATGGATTAGTGAGGGCCGAAAGGTGGTGGCGAGATGGAATGGGTTTGACAGTGGAGATAAAGGCATGGTGGACCTCTGCACTGAGCCATTGTTGCAATATAATCCTATAAATAATTCTCAAATGGGAACTGGAAGGCAATGGTGAAGACTGATAGTGTATTATAGCATGATGATGATCCCCTACAACTTGATTTGTGGCTGGGTCTACATAGAAATTGAATATCAAACCCAAAACCCAATGAGCAGTCAATTCACCATGTATTCCCTCTGATTCCAGATTCGGTAGGATGATCTGATGGTCAAAGGGTAATAGTGGAACGCCATCTGGAAACATCTCATCAACCTTCCTCTGTTTAGTGAACATAACCCAATGAAGAGAAACCCATTTTTAAGCATCAAAATACCCTTCATCAGCCGAGAGAACTTCACTCATCTTCAAATACCTAAGAGCCGAAATTTTCTGTCAGCAATACCCATATCCCGAAGAACCCAGAAAGTGATCTAAGTGGGAATAAACCAAGCCATCCAATGCCAAACTCAACAACACCTTAAAGTATTACATAATCCTCTCCAGAAAGAAAAATATACATCTCCCATTGCGAGCCAGAAACAGGAAAAAAATATAAGAAAAACAGGGTGAGTGTAAGAAAATGGAATACTGGTATGCCCAACTCCATTTTATGGAAATCAAGGAGTTTTTAAGAAAACTGGTAGGGAAACTCAAATGATCTCAACATACAAATAGGTAGCATGATTATCATGTAACTCATACGGGAAGAAACAAAGATCGGGCAAGCAAAAAATGAAAAGTAGGTTTAACATGTTAGATAACTGAAACAAACATCCCAAATGTAAAAAAAGAAGCATGGTATTACTGAAAAATGAAGTAAAACAAGACAACAGTGGAGAACTTATGCTGCGAGATGATCAAACCTGAGCGACTCCCTCCTTGCTCTTTAAAATATCCCTCTGAAACCTTCACTCCAAAACATCTCCTAGCCTTCTCTCTGTTTTCCCTCTCAAAACTAACTCCCTAAAATTCGTCTACTTTCTTCCCAAGCCAAAGGAAAATGTTTCAGCTAAATATCTCCCTCTCTTGTTCCTATCTTCTCCCGTAAGCCACCACCTGCTTCCCTGTGCCTTCTTCAGAAGGCATGTCATCCTTTCCAACCACCACCATGGGCGAGCTGCTGGTGCTCACCACACGTTCGTGTCTGAAGCTCCATGGGAGGTGTTCCTCCCATGTAGTTGGCTTCCTCAACCGTGAATCGCCACATGGCTCCTTGAGAGCCCTCTACCTACAAAGAAATACAACTTGTGGAAATGTGAGAGAACTAGCCCCAAACGGGGAGTCTACAATATCACATGTGACATATGTCACAAAACAAAGTAAGATACCATCAATGTCCATTATTGATTACTACTCAAAAAGTGCTATTTGATAGTTTGTAATTAACTCTTTTAAACACTTTTGAGTTGTAGTTATCATCTTTTAACCTAATTAACATATTAAGGACCCTGACAATCAATTCTAATAAAATTGTGTTAAGTTTTGGTGTTTTGAGAGCTTTTTGATCACGAAAGTAATCCAAGATTGAGGAGAGTTCTTTGGAATCCATGGCAAAAGATGTCCGGACAGGGCGTCCGGACACACCATTGGAGAGCGGCGGAACATGGGCTGTAGCAAGGCTTGCTCACTTTAGTCAATGTTTTCCATCCGGACACCATATCCGGATAGGATATGTTATCATTCGGAGTGTGATGTTCACGAGAGCCGGATAGCATGGCGCGCATGTCCTCTTTGGGGGAATCCGAATGGAGTTGATCCGGATAGCCTGGGCGGCGCGGGACATTTCATATCCGGAATTCCGTGCGCCGACATTTTTACATCCGGATACGTGCGCCGACATTTCATATCCGGAGTTCCGTGCGCCGACATTTTACATCCGGATATCTCACAGCCGGATGGGAGAGGAGGACGCTTCAACTTCTCTGGATAGACATATCCGGACCTTCTGATAACGCTTACCTGCAGAGTTTTTCTCTCAGTATACAGTGCAGCGGTGTTCTCCTGAAGCTCCCTGATATTTCCGACTGACATTTTGAGATACTTTGGGATATTTTGCTTTAGATATTTGTTGTCTAAATCCCCAAACTCTCCTTGTAATCCACCTATCATAGGATTCCTTAGTCTTTAAGTAAGTAAAAAGGGTGAATAACCTTATATATATAGTTTGTAATTTTCTTTACAAAGGTATCGATCATGTAATTAGTGGAAAAAAGAAATATAATTCACAGAGCACTTGCTCTATTTTTCCTTCATATAATTGTTTTCTTGTTATTTTACTTTCTAGCCAAACAAGTTCTGAGGATGTTTCCTCAGAGAATGAGTGGCTAGACTTTTAGTTCCTTGGAGTTAAGGTTGCCGGGAAAGGTTCCAAGTGCAAGAATTAGTAGCTTTGTGGTTTCAGTCATTAATGAAGAGAAAGTGTGATCCTTTAATGATTTCTATGTTTTTAGTTAACTTAAAACACCTTCAAGTCACTCGAGCCAACACTTGGTAAGGCATGTGATCTCCATCCATGGAGATGCACTTGTTTATCTCTTGCGAGCTTTTGGGAAGTGACTTGGAGGTAGGATTTTCTAGAATTGCCAACACTTGGTAAGATTTTGGACTCCAAGGAGACATCCATTAGTTATCTCTTGCGAGCTTGAGAAGGGAAGTCCAAGGTTAAAGATCACCTTGAATGGCAAATGCTAGGTAAGAGGCACGAGCCATTGCAAGTTGCATCAGTGAGAGGGATTTAGTGTTTGAACCCATTAAAGGGAAGCAGTTGTACCACACCGGTTAGAGAATTGACTATATGTTAATTCTCTAATGCGAGGAAATGAACCAAATGACCAGAGCTCTGTTTTTGCATAAGGAACCTCCCCTGTGAACCTAAACCTCCAAGGAATGTTTTTCTTCATAAGTAATTTCCATTACTTTCTTTTTGGTTAGTTTAAGACCAAACCCTTTTCACTCAAATATCTTTATGTTTTCTTTTAAAGCTAACCTTGAAATGAAAAAGCATCAACTCAGCTTTGAATTGGTATCAGTTGTGAGTTGAAAACCCTTCCCAGTGAACGATCCTAGAGCCACTATGCTATAGTAGCTTTGTCTTTGCTACCCTAGTTTATGGTGTAATAGGTTATAAATTTTGTTGATTACTACCTCAATCAAGGAGCACCAGCTGGACATAAATCAGCTGAGACACCAATTGGGCACGAATCAATTATGCACTTCACTCAAATCAATTTTAAAAGAAAATATCATGGGTGTTGGCCCTCCACCAAAGGCCAATAGATTTTGCATGAATTAATATCACAAATTCCATTATTTTGGAATTATGAAAAATTCATTCATGCTTTTTAAAAATCGAGAAAATCGAAAAAAAAAAAGGATTTTTGAAAAACCATAGTGGGATTAAAATTATTTGAAAAACTAGAGTTTTGAAAATTATTTGAAAATTTGAATTTTGAAAATTATTTAAGATTAAAGTTTTGAAAATTAAATTTGAAAAAAATTTGGAGCTTTGAAAATTATTTAAAAATTGAAGTTTTGAAAATTAAATTTTTACAATTGGAATTTTGAAAATTAAATTTTTGAAAATTAAACTTGAAAATTGGAGTTTTGAAAATTATTTGAAAATTTGAGTTTTGAAAATTAAATTTTGACAATTGGAACTTTGAAAATTAAAGTTTTGAAAATTAAACTTGAAAATTGGAGTTTTGAAAATTAAATTTTAATAATTAAAATTTTGAAAATTAAAGTTTTAAAAATTAAACTTAAAAATTGGAGTTTTGAAAATTAAATTTTGAAAAAACTGGAGTTTTGAAAATTAGAGTTGTGAAAATTATTTAAAAAATGAAGTTTTGAAAATTGGAGTTTTGGAAATTATTTGAAAATTAGGGTTTTGAAAAACCGGAATTTTGAAAATTATTTGGAAGAGGATTTGTGAAAATCAAATTTTGACGCATGAGGATAAAGAATAAAAAAGAATAAGGGCACGTGTATTTCAAGGATGGCCCACCAAAGGTGGCCATGCATGGAGAGCTTTTATGCATGTGAGAGGAGGACACGTCAAAATTCTTCCAATTAGGGTTCAAGATGCCTTATAAGGTCAAGATATTGTTGGATATCTAGGAATTCAATGGTTGATTTGGGTCAGGACACTATCAACACTTTATAACAGGGGTTCTTATGACAATGTGCTGAGTCTACCTGTTTTAGTTTCTGTACCATGAGGGTTGTCCTGATTTTTAATCATCTTTCCAATGTCAATAGTTTGCATCCGCCACAACTGAACCTATACATTAAAGGGTATCATTTATTCTGAAAATTTGAAGTGTCCTACTCAAAGCTCATGACTACTGGCTTTGCCACTCAAGAAATATTTCATGCCACTATTGACTTGTCATTCACCATTTGCTTGCACTATGCTCTATGTTATTAGTGAGTTACAAGCTCTTGAAAATGAAGTAACGAATCTCCACTTTGAAGGAAGGCTTGGGTTCTTCATGAACTACACCAACTTGCTGCCTATTTACACCTGGCAACACACATTATGTTCTTTTCATCCCACATCTATCGAGTGAGCTCTGGGACTGTAGGGCATGGTATTGTTGTGACCCACGAGATGTGAGTGGCGCAAACCTGACCATGAAGAAGTGCGGGCGAGGGAACGAGATGAGGTTAACGACAAACTTCCAAAGATCTAAGTTAGATTAACCCGTGAGGCAAAAAAAGCAAGTTACCTGAACTTCAAGCTTGACGAGGCCATCTTTCCGGCATTGAATAAAAGCCTCTCGTCATTAACAATTCTCCAACAAAAGGAAATGAGGAAGATCACCACACACTATATCAAGTTGACATCAAAATCCTTCTCTTTGTATGATCTCACAAGACTCCACCTCTACTTCTCCGACATGGCATCAAGGTGGGTTGGTGCCGAAGTCGGCAATAACGTTGGTGAGTCAGCCTTCTCCAAGCCGAGGAGCTCACAAAACCACTTGAAGGTTGTAACCATTTGTCAGTGCCAAAAAACAGCTAGTGGTTTTGGGTATATGACTTGAGGTTGCATTTCCGAAAGCAATCGAAAGAGATGGACTGAAACGAGAGAGGTCGTAGAGTACAAGGAACATCCATCAAGTTTCCAAAAGACATTTAAACTTCCATATAGTTTTCAAAATAATGGTAAGAGTTTTTTTCAAAACAAAGATAGGTCCGAGAAATTGAGCATGCTCTAAACAATCAATTCATTAAACTAGACCCCATTTCATGTTATGCTCAATCGATCTAAGCAGGTGGAACGAACAATGAGCATTCGTATGATTAATCAAATATTAAGCTCAAATAAAACAATCCATATATTAGTCATTTATAGGGGAAATCAAAGAAAACAAAAAGGGAACAAAATAGAGCAAGTATGAAACAAACTTAGCTTCAACCAAACCCAATCCACAACAAATGATGCTCAAGTAACAAGGCAAAATGATGAAAAACAGTGAAAATGAGAAAAAAAAAATGAATAAGAGATTTGCAAAGAATCCAAACTTGAGGGTGTTCCTTTGATCCTTCAAAAATAGTAAACTTTCTTCCTCCTTGCCCTCCCAAACAACTCACTCTTCATATGAAATCCCACTTCAATCCATGAGTTCCGCCCACCTGAGTATCTTCTATCCTCATCTGGGTGACCCCTAACTCCAGTTTTTTCTCTAACCCCACTCTACCTCTATTTGCTTTGTTTTTCCTGTTTCACCCTCTCTTGACTACTCTACTGCTCCCCGTTCAGCAAAAAAGTCTTTATCCCTAACCACCACGATGGCAAGGTGGTCATCTCTTTGTCACACATCCCATGCATGCAACTTTGAACACTTATGGAGGTCATCCCCCACCTCTCCAAATGAAAATAAAAAAATCTCGGCTCCTCCTGGTCAAAAGAGGGGTCTACAGATTTTTATTTTTAGTGTTTTATTTTTAATTATTTTACATGTTTATATAATTATTTTTTTAAATAACTATTAAAAAAATAAGTAAAAATATCTAAAAGATGTTTTCTAAAAATACTTTATTTTCTATTTCTAAAAATAAATAAATAAATTTAATTAGTGTTTTTTTGGATAGAAAACAGGTGTCAAACAAATCTTTTTTTTTTTTTTTAGCTTGTTTCTTACTCCAATATTGGAAATATACCAAGGGATTATCGTGGAGAACATCCATATAGATGGCGAGGCTGTGATTGGGCCATGTGGGAAGTGGGTGTAGACATCAAGGTTTCTGTGGTGTGTGGAATTGCAATGGCAAGTGGTGGTGTCTTATGATAATGACTAGTGGGGTGGGGGTGGAGCTTCACCTTCATTTAGAATCTGCCTTTCAATTCTCACCACCTGTATTGCCACCTGTTAATTTTGGGATTAAAAAATATACAATAATTTTAAAAAATATTTTTTAAACTATCTCAATCCAAAAAAATAAAATTCCAAATTTAGAGAAATCCCATTAAAAATTACATTTTGAAAAGAAATGTTTAATTGAATTTTAAAATTATTTTTTCAAAAAACAATTTAATATTTAAATTAAAATTATTTCTTAAAAAGATAACTTTCAATTAATATATTAAAAGTCCATAACTTCATAAATAATTTTGAAACTAATATATTTTAATAAATATTATTTTAAAATGGTATTTTTGTCTTTAGAAAGGAGTGGTTTAGAAACACTTTTTATCCTTGGCTTTTCAAAGAAAGTTATTACTATTTTTCTATTTTTAAAATAAAAAATAAACATTATTATCCAAACCAACTATTTAATGCACTTTTTATTTTTAAATATATTTTTTATTTATTAATGTGATGTAAAGATATCATTTACATTCTCATATAAGTTATTGATTCAATAGTAATCGGTAAAACTTAATACTTATTACTTAATGATTTAAGTTGATTTTAAGATAAATTATAATTAAATTGTTGGCTTAATACTTATTACTTAATTATTACTTTAAGATCTAAGGTTGTTTGATAAAATTAATTTAAAATTTATTTTAAATAATCAAATTGAGATATTTATCATCATAAATTATAACTAGGATAAAGGAAATTGAGTAATAATAAAGATAATAGAATAGCAAAAGAAATCACGAAGGTAACTAGAATAAATCAAGGTAAAAAGGTAAAATGAATGTGGATTTAAAAATCAATTAATTGTTTTTACTTATTATCTAAAGTTGTTTTTACCAAATATATTTAATTTTTTTAATGATTTAAATTAAGTTATTAAATCACTTTAAGTCATTACGTTAGTTTACAGAACACCTACTTACTTTGCTTATATTATTGGTACTATTGATATAATTTTTTATATTTTAGTCATATTTTTGTATTATAATTAAATTTTTTTTGTACCTTATGTGAAGATTGAATGAATTTTTTTGGTCATTATTTTATAATTACAATTAAAATATTTTTGAAAATAATTTTAAAAAAATTGTTTTCCATATTTTATAAAGTAAAAGTATGTCCGAGACTTAAATGTTCTTAACATGTCGTCTAATTTTTTTAAAATTAATTTTTATTTATAATGTTTTATTTTTAATCATTTTTTATATTTATTTAATTTTTTAAAAAATAATACTCACAAAAATAAGTAATAAATACGATGGTATAAAAAAATCATTTTTATTTTTAAAAAATTTTAAAAAATTATTTTAAATTTTTTAATTGCTAAATATTTTTTATATTTTTATTTTTTTTGTTTTTATTTTTATTTTTTTACCTTTCACTATACTATAAAAGTGAAGAATCTATGGAGTAAAGTACTAAAATTCATCGGCTTCTCGAGTACTTGTAGAAACTTCTCACATTTCAACATAATCTTGTACTTTTTAACTAATAGCATTAAAAGGCTCAATTAATTGGACATTAATCCAAATAATTTATTAAGGGAGTATTTCGTAAACCTACGTAATAACTTAAAATAACTTAATAACTTAATAACTTAATTTAAGTTATTAAATAAATTAAGTATATTTGATATTAATGATACATTCAAATAATAAGTAAAACCAATTAACTTATTTTTAAATCCATATTTTTATATTAACTTTTTACTTCATCTATCATATTTATCTACATGATCTCTTTAATATACCATTACCTTCATTGTTACTTAATTTTCTTTATTCTAATTATAATTTATGAGGATAAATATATTAATTAGATAATTTAAAATATATTTTAAGTTAATTTTATAAAATAACATTAATACTTAAAATAAAAATTCAATAATAAGTTTTAAGTTAACAACTTAAATATAATTTAACTTAAAGTTAAATTAATTCATTAAGAATAACTATTAAGTTAGTATTATAATAATAATAAAAAGTAAAAACCCACTAAAAATGGATACATATCTAATGTCTGACCCCACGTGACCCAGAAATCAGGCACGTGGGGACATGAAGAATCCCACCAAATGTGAAGTGTGCATTCAACCAGAAGATAGCGGCCTCAAAGTTTGGAAATTATGCTTTGGGAATCAAATGGTTTCAAGCATAAGCATCAAATAATTCTAAAGTATAATTATTTAAAATTAATTATGATTAACTTTTATTTCTTATATAATTTTAAATTGTAATTATTCTTAACTTTTGCTTCTTCTTTTTTTAAGCCCCATGTGTATGATGCCTTCAAATAGGAGGTTATTCTCATCTTTTTGTGATTCCATCAAAACCATTGTAATAAAAATAAAATAATGTTTTTTATGTTATGTTTGTTCTCGGAAAGCATCAAATAAAGAAAAAAATTTAATGAAAGTGATCTTAATTATTAAAATTTTATATATATTTAAATTATTTAATCTTAATACAAAACGGTTAAATGTATGAAAATAGTTTAGAATTGTATATAAAAATAATTTATTAAGTTTAAATATATTTTTTATTTATTTTTATTTTTTCTTTCATTTTCCTCTTTCATCTCTATTTTCTTTTCCTTTTATTTCCTTTTAATTTTTACAAAACCAAATATTATGATGGATAAAACCTAATACTTATTAATTAATGACTTAAATTGACTTTAAGTTAAATTATACTTAATTGTTAACTTGAAATTTATTACTTAATTTTTACTTTAAGTATTAAAGTTGTTTGATAAAACTGACTTGAAACAATTTTAAATTGTCAATCCAAGGAGTCGGAAGTCACGACATTTCATGAAGAAATATCGTCGGAAGTCAAATGCGCTACAGTAAAGTCAATGTGTTACAATGTCTTCTCCTTTTGCTTCTGAGGGGATTTGAATCCCAAACCAAGGCAAACTTGCCATTGTTATATAATGTGAACTAAATTTATATATACTTAAACTCATTATATAAAGAAAATATTAAAAGAATATTTTAAAGAGAAAATTAATTATAATTATTTTATAATTAAATACAAAATTTTCTTTTAATTGATTACCAAAAATATAAAAATTATATAATTTTCTTCATAATGTTTTTAATATCATTAATAATTAATTAAATATTAAAAAATTATATATATATATATATATATATATCATAATTTATTTTATATTGTTTAATACAATTGAATTAAATGGATCATAATTTTAATATTAATATATATTTTAAAATTAGACATATTATAATCAAATATCATAATATTAGATGTAATTTAATAATAAATGCACACTTATAAAATTCCTATTTTTATCGATGCATATGATATTATTATCAAATATGATAAATCATGTTATACATAGATCAAATTTTGGAATAAAATAACTTTAAAATGTCCATTATACTTCTAATTATATTATAATGAGGTTTTCCTTATATTTTCATAAGTTTTTAATAATTTTAAGCTTACCGATATTTTTTTCCAAAATATCCGTCGATATATCTCTGATATATCCGTAAAATTGAAGTATTGATATATTCGTGATTACCGATATTTTCATTATTGGGAGTAGCAAAGAAGATTATGAAGATAAGTAGAATGGTAAAAATATAAAATAAAGATATAAATTTAAAAATAATTTAATTATTTTTATTTATTACTTAAGTTTTTTACTTTAAGTCACATCATTAAGTTATTTTATCAAACATACTTAATTTAATTTATTTGTTATGTTTGGTTCCCAAAAAATACTAAGAAAAGAAAAAAAATACAAAGGAAAATGATTTTTTCATGTTTGGTTGTCTTATGAAAAATATCAAAGAAAATCAAATATAGTTAAAACTAATTAAAAACTTATATATTTTTAAATTATTTAATCTTTATATGGATGAGTTAAAATAAAGAAAATGAGTTTGAAGTAACAAAAAAATAATTTATTAACTTTTAATTTATTTTTTTATTTTCCTTCCCTTTTTCTTTCCTTTGTATTTTCTTTCTCTTACATTTTTCTTCAAATTTTATAGCAAATGATTTAAATTAAGTTATTAGGTTAATTTAAGTTATTAAGTTGATTTATGGGAACCAAACATAGCAAATGATTTAAATTAAGCTATTAGGTTAATTTAAGTTATTAAGTTGATTTACCAAACACTCATGTACACTTAAAGTAAAATTAATTTTATATTATGCCCAGATTTTAATAGATTTGTATTAAAATTTTTGAGAAAAAAAAAAAGGTAAAAGATTTTGAAAAGAAAAATCTAAATCTACAACAAATTTGGGTATAATTTATGATTCAAATTTTTTTCAAAATAAATAAAAATATATAAATGATTTTTGTACTTTACCCTAAAACAAATATAAATTTTCTTTTTTCATATCGGTGCATTTTCTATGATTTAATATGTAATAATATATATATATATATATTTGTAGACCCCCATTTGGGGAGCTTAGTTTTTTATATAGCATTAGAGGAGCTGGCAGCACCCGGGAGGTGTGGGGGGGGACCCCTCTCCATGCGTGGGACCAACTGCAAGAGACAGAAACGCCATGCTTGCTGAGCGGAGGAATAGTAGGGCAAGTAGAAGCTTGCCAAGGAAGATAGAAACAGGAGACATCCGGATAAAAAGGTGGAGATTTTGAGAAGCGAGGGAGACTTGGGGGGGGAGGAGAAGATTGCTGATTACAGTGGGAGACCTTAGAGCAGAGGAAGAAGTGTATCAGGTTTGGTTACTGCGTTTTTCCCCAGACCTTTATTTTATTTTTTTTATTTTATTTTTCATATCTCCCACGTTTCATTCTCTGTGATTTCTACTCTGTTTGTTGGGTTGTCTTTGTTTGGTTTTGTTCTTTGGTTTCATATTTGAAGAGCTTGAGATATCTTGTACTCTATTCTGGTAAGTATTTTTCCACTTGAACCCGCTGATTTGTTAAATTCATGGAAAAACAATGAAATGGGTTTAGCATAATCCCGGCTCCGTTCCTTGCTCTGTTTCTTGCTCTGTTCCCGTTTCTATTCCCTTACTCCCCTGTTTTCCCTGGAAAGAGAGATAATGCATTGAACCATCGCCACTGTATGCTTCCGGACTGAGTGAGGGAGTTATTGAGGCACGACCAGGGAGGCTTTTGAAATGCAGTGTGGTAATGGTTTAGGTTTCTCCCCTTGTGCATGTTCCCACTGAAGCCGGCCCCAAGGTGGTTGGAAATTCTGTTTTGAACCCAAAACCATGATCAGTTTTAAAACTGGGAGATGAGATGGTTGAAAGATGAACACCAGAGAAGTGGACGAATGAATGATCAATGTCCAGAATAAGAACTCTTCGCACCCATCCCATACCCATCTTTCTTGCTCCCATACGCACCACCATTTCTTCTTGAATATCACCAAACCCATTTTTTCCCTCACTACCCGGATCACTAAAGCCACCCATATCTTTTAAATCCACCATGCCCACGTCCTCACTCACTCCTCCTTACACCCATATCTCACCTCCCATGAGTGTCATCACCCTTCTTAGTCCCATACCCGTGTTCCCACACCACGTACCCCTCATGAAGAATCCATGAAAGCTTCGGTTGATGGCGCTGATGTGGACATTGTGAGACTGTTCGGCATGCTACTTAGCTGCCAAAGTGAATAAACCAAACCAGCCGCATGTTGAGCTTATAGAAGCTGTGATGAGGTCAGAGAAAATGCTCACACCCAGCCTGAACAAACCCACTTCGGATGCCGTCATTGAGACCTCCGGTAATGAAGAGTTTGAGTCCCAACCCATCTAAGGCAGTGATGAGTTTGAATGATTTAGCTTCCGTCCATGATGTAATGTAAATATCGGAGGTCTTTGATGATTGATCAAGTGATGATTGTTTGCTCACTTTGCTGGGAAACTACCATAAGTCCCAGAGTGATGAATGTTCGCTGGGTAACACGTTGCATGCCATTTTGGCATGCAAGCTGCCAACACCACTCACCATTTTATCTATCTATTTATTTATTCCACCACTCACCACTTTATTTATCTATTTATTTATTCCTTCATGTTTTAATATTAAAGTTCAATTCTCCATAATTCCTATTTCCTAATTCAATTTATAATTTCCAAGATTCCATTGTTTTCATTCATTTATTTAATCTTTATTATTTCCAACATTACTATTATTTTATTTATTTATTTATTTTCCAAATTCCGTTTTTTTTTTAAAAACAATATTTTTAAAATTTCCGTTTTCCAAATTTAATTTTCATCCCATCCTTAAACTAATTTTTCGGGTTTTCACTTTTCGAAATTCGTTTCTCCGGCGTTCCGTCCTTAAATAATTCTTCAATTTTCCAATTCCCAAGTTCACTTCCCAATTTTTACAATTATTTACCTAATCATTATTACTATTATTCCATTTGTTTACCTATTCACTTATTCATTTATTTAAAATATCATTTCTAAATAACTCTTCAAATTTTCAATTTAAAAAATTCCACTATTCACGTTCATTCGCTTAACCATTATTTTTGTTATTATTATTATCATTCCATATTTATTTATTTATTTCCTTTAAAAAAATTCAAATCATTAAAGTTCAATTCTTGAAAAATCCGACTTTCAAATTTAATTTCCAATCTCAAATATTCCACTATTCACGTTCATTCGTTTAAAATATTATTCTTATTATTATTATTATTATTCTATTAATTTATTTTACAAATTCCAATACTTAAAGTTCAATTTTTGAAAATTCCGTTTTCCAAATTTAATTTTCAATCTAAAAAATTTCACTATTCACATTTAGCTGTTTAATGATTATTTTCGTTATTATTATTATCCCGTTCATTTATTTATTCACTTATTCATATATTTAAAATCTCATCTCCAAATAATTTCTCAAAATTTCAATTTCTAAATTCAATCTCCAATCTCTAAAATTCTATTTTTTTGCAATTATTTACCGAATCTCTATTATTTCATCATTATTATATTTATTAAAATTCCGTCTTTAAATAATTCTTCAAAATTTCGATTCCCAAATTTAGTTTCTCTGAAATTTCAATTCCTTTGAAATCTAATTTCTAAAATTCTTATTCTTATATTTAATCTCTAAAACTCCAATTTTCAAATAATCCACATTCAATTTTCAAATAAATTTCAAAAACCCAATCTTTTCTCAAATAGTTTTAATTCTGCTCTGATTTTCAAAAACAATCTTCTGTTCCTCTCGACTTTACATAAGCATGAATGTAATTCTCATAATTCCAGATTAATGGAATTTGTGAGATTAATTCAGGCAAGATCAATCGGGCTTTGGTGGGGCCCCCACACATGTGATTTTATGACTGACTGATTGATTAATTGATTTATTTACCATGCTTGTTTGATTTATTCTGTTCTAATTATATCTATTCATTGTTCACTAACCTTGTTTCATGATAGCGCATGGTGGCTCACTGCCCAGGTACATATCTATTCCCATTCTGGCATTTCTATATGCATGCTTTGATTCTCACATGTGCACGATTTCCGGGTATTCATTGATTTCCTCATCAATTGCCATGTCAGCTTCATTTTATTAGTAGAGACCCGACTTTAGGGACTTAGAGGGGTGCTACGGTCTTTACCGTACCTTCCCGATAAGTAACCTGACCCCCGAACCCGATCCGGTTTTTCACAGACCACCTTTTCCAAAATAAGGAGTCACACTTAGGGTTTTTCTTTCTTATTTTGTTTACCCTTTTAAAAATAAAACAAAAATAAGTGGCGACTCCAAGTCATTTTTCTTAATCAAATAAAATCAAATTTTCAAATAACAATCGAGTTTCGCCATCGAGTGGGAAACGCATGAGCCGAAATGCGGGGTCCACAATATTATATTTTTTTAAATAATATTATAGTTAGAGATCCTCCTACCTAACATTTTTTTGAATTTTGATTTAACAAGTCAATTTTTCAAAATATAAATAAATAAATTACATGATTGGTGTTATGGTCTTCAATCAACATAAAAAAATATTCATATTATTTTGTCCATATTGTTGGCAGTGGGAGCAAAATGGGCCATAGATATCATTATGTCCCTTTTTTAAGGAAAAAATCTTGAAATTTTGCTAAAAACTTAATCAAATTCTGAAAAAAAAAAAAAAAAGAACAAAAACATTTTCCAATATATATAATAATTGTACCATGGACTGCTAAATGATATAAAATAAATTTTTGTATAAAAAAATAATAAAAATAGAATATTTATCAACGGTCAAATATAGCTCCATATAAAAACTTAGAGCCCGGTTTAACCATATTTTATAAAACTTATTTTTAAAAGTTGTTTTTTATTCATTAACTTAAAAATAGTTTTAAAAAATATGCTCAAACAAACCCACTTTTTTCTTTTACTTTTTAAAATTTATGAAAATAACTTTTGTTTGTTCTAAAAAAATTGTTTTTTATTTCACTTTATTTATAAAAATTGTTTTCAGAGAACGACAAACAAATAGTGTTGGAAATTTTTAAAATCAGTTTTTTGTTTTTAAAAATAGAGATCTGTTTTTAAACCATAGGGTCAAACAAACTCATATATTTTATAATATTTTAGGTTTTAATTGTATAATTATTTTAATAAACATATTTACTTTACTTAATTACTTAAATTAAGTTATTAAATTACTTTTAATTATTACACATTAATGATCAAACTTCTTTGCCCTAATTATAATTTACGAAGATAAATATATTAATTTAATTATTTAAAATATGTTTTAACTTAATTTTGTAAGACAATCTTAAACTTAATATTAATACTTAAAATAAGAATTAAGTAATAAGTTTTAAGTTAACGACTTAAAGTATAATTTAAGTTAAAGTCAATTTAAGTCTTAAGTAATAAGTATTAAGTTTTATCAAATACTCTCTTATATAGTGTTTGGTAAACCAACTTAATAACTTAAAGTGACTTAATAACTTAAATTAAGTTATTAAGTAAATTAAGTATGTTTGGTAAAATAACTTAATAGTGTGATTTGAAGTCAAAAACAACTTTCAAGTAATAAGTAAAAATAATTAATATATTTTAAGTTTATATTTTCATTTTATCTTTTTACTTTTATTTACCCTAATTACTTCTATAATTTCTTTTCCTACTTTATGACCTTCACATTTTTTACCCTAATTATAATTTATTATGTCAATTTTATAATTTAGAATAAGTTTTAAGTTAATTTTATCAAACAATCTTAATACTTAAAGTGAAAATTAACTAATAAGTTTTAAGTCAACAACTTAATAATAACTTAACTTAAAGTTAACTTAAGTCATTAAGTGATAAGTATTAAGTTTTATCAAACATTGGTTTTGAAAAATTTTAAGGAAAATATAAGGGAAATAAATAAGAGAGGAAAGAAAAGAATGAAATAAAAAGTGAAGAAAAAAAAAGATTTAAAGCCAATAAATTAGTTTTATATACTTGTGGACCCTGCATTTCGGCTCATGCGTTTCCCACTCGATGGCGAAACTCGCTTTTTGATTTTGAAAAATGATTTTTATTTGTTAAGAAAATGACTTGGAATCGCCACTTATTTTTGTTTTATTTTTAAAAGGGTAAAGAAAATAAGAAAGAAAAACCCTAAGTGTGACTCCTTATTTTGGAAAAGGCGGTCTGCGAAAAACCGGATCGGGTTCGGGGCAGATTACTTATCGAGAAGGTACGGTAGAGACCGTGGCACCCCTTTAAGTCCCTAAAGTCGGGTCTTTACTAATAAAATGAAGATGACGTGGCAGTTGACGAGTAAATCAATGAATATCTTGAATGATCATGCACACATAAAAGTCGAGACATGCATAGACAACGATTAGAGGAAAATGGGTACATACCTGGGCAACGAGCCACCTTGCGCTATCAATAGAGAGGATTAGTGCACAATTTAGGAATAATCGCATGTATGTTAGAGAGTAGGGTAAATCAATCATGTATGATAATCAAAGCCAACAATCAATTAATCAATCGTAAAGTCACTTATGTGGGGCCCTCACCAAAGCCCGTTTATTTTTGCATGAATTAATTCCATAAACTCCATTACTCGGAATTACGGGATTGAATCTATGCTTATTTTAAAACATTTTAAAAAACAAAAGAGTTGTGAAAATTGCTTGCTAGAAAGAAAGATGACAGCAAAATTTTACTGGAAATGGGACCTTGGGTGATCTTAAAAATTCTAAGGATGAAAGATAGGATGCTTTGAAATGATTTAAAAAAAAGACGTTATAAAATGAGGATCCGGACATGTCTGACGGGGGAAGTTGAATCGCCTTCTTCTCTCATCCGACATTAGGCGCCGGATGTGAGATATCCGAAGAAGGCGGAACCTCGGCCGGACAGAATTCCGGATGCGAGACATTCGGAGAAGGTGGAATATCGGCGGATAGAATTCCGGATGTGAGGCATCCGGAGAAGGTGGAATGTCGGTCGGACAGGATTCCGGATGTGAGGCATCCGGAGAAGGTGGAATGTCGGTCGGACAGGATTCTGGATGCGATACATCCGGAGAAGGTGGAATATCGGCCGGATAGAATTCCAGATGTGAGGCATCTGGAGAAGGTGGAATGTCGGCCGGACAGGATTCCGGATGTGAGGCATCCGGAGAAGGTGGAATGTCGGTCGGACGGGATTCCGGATGCGAGACATCCGGAGAAGGTGGAATATCGGTCGGATAGAATTCTGGATGTGAGACATCCAGAGAAGGGTGAGACGATAAATAAATAAATAAAAAAAGGAAATGCAGGCACGACCCCACAAATCAAAAGCATGTGATGAATCTTCTCTCAAAATTTTCCAAAACAGAGAGAATGAGTAAGTATACTCTAGGCATCGAGGATAACCTGCAAACAATCAAGAAACAGAGGAGAGCAGTTTAAAATAGTCGGTGTAAACAAGTTGAAAGCCAAGTTAGAAATCAAGCACAACATGGAGGCAAACGAACTCAGATTTCATAAGAACATAATAAAATCTCCAATGCTCGCATCCAAACACCAAAATAGAATCTTATCGATATCCAAAAACAAAATAGAGAAGGTAATGAACAGGTTGCATACCTGAAAAGCTTCCTCGCAGATGGAAGCTCACTTGACTTTGAGCCCTGTTTTTATGACCCCTCCTGAAAGACGCCCAGATCAGGACCTCTTTTCCAAAGGCTACTCCTCGAACTCTCCTCCCCTCCTCTCGTTTTTTTTTTTTTTTTTCTGATTCTTTTTTTTTCCTTCTTCCCAAAAACTCCCAGAAAAAAAACTCATCCCTTTCTCCTCTCTTCCTTGCTTTCTTCTTTTTCTGTCCCTTTCTTTCTTTGCTGTTGACTGGTCAGCAAGCATGGCTTGCCCAACCACTCTCTGCTGCTGCTGCCCCTGCTCCAGCCGGCATCCAGCCCTCAGCTTCATGGCTGCCCGTCCCATCTGGGCGGGATTCATGGTCAGAGAGGGGAGGTCCCCCTCACACTTTTTAAGAATAACCAGACTCCACTCTAACAGCCCAAAAGCTCTTCTGAATCCTCCAACAGGTGTCTCCACCCCATTGCATTTCCAACCCACTACCTGATTCACTGACCATCCAACCAGGAAGCAGCATCTGACTCTTTAAGAGCCCTCCACTTGGCAAGAAGTGTGACCTGCAACAAATGAAAAAAACAAGCCTCATATGGGGGTCTACAATACTATTTTAAACTTTTTTCATGACTTAACTCTTCTAAGATTAAATGATTTAAATATATATAAATTCCTTAATAATTTTAATTATTTTCGACCTTTTTTTTCTATTTTTTTAATAGAAAAATAAAAAATGAAAAAAATTATTTTTCTTTAATACTTTTTTATTTCTCTAATACTTTTCGAGAACTAAATATAATAAAAAAATTTAGGGTTAGATTAAGTGGGTGTTTGGTAAACCAACTTAATAACTTAAAGTGACTTAATAACTTAATTTAAATAATTAAATAAATTTAGTATATTTTGTAAAATAATTTAATGACATAACTTAAAGTTAAAAACAAATTTAAGTAATAACTAAAAATAATTAACTTATTATTAATTTCATTTTTTATTTTACTTTTTATCACTATTTGTTATAATTACTTCTATAATTTCTTTTACTACTTCACGACCCTTATTGTTATACGAATTTATTTTCACTAATTATAATTTGAGATGATAAATATGTCAATTTAATTATTTAAAATAAAATTTAAATTAATTTTATCAACAACTTTAATATTTAAAATAAAAATTAAATAATAAGTTTTAAATCAATAATTTAAGCATATTTTTAAGTTAAAGTTAACTTAAGTCATTAAGTTTTTATCGAACATCCCAATTTTGGATACAAATAGATAAATAATTTTATAAGTTTTATTTTATTTTATTTTTATTAAAATGGGGATTTGATGGAATCACAAAAAGATGAGAATAGCATACCATTCGAAGTTATGGGACACATGAGCCTTAAAAAAATAGGTAAGTACAAGTTAGGAATAATTATTATTTTAATCATAATTAATTTTAAATAATAATACTTTAGAATTATTTGATGCTTTTGCCTGAAACTATTTGATTCCCAAAGCATAATTTCCAAACTTTGAGGCGGCCATCCTCTGGTTGACGGCACAGTACACATTTGGTGGGATTCTTCATGTCCCCACGTGCCTGATTTCTGGGTCACGTGGGCATCAGACATTAAATATGTATCCATTTTTAGTGGGTTTTTACTTTTTTTATTGTTATTAGAAATTTTCTCTTAATTAATTTGGAAAGTTAAGTGGGTGTTTGATGAATTAATTTAATAACTTAAAGTAATTTAATAATTTAATTTAGTCATTAAATAAATTAAATATATTTAATAAAATAATTTAATAATCTATTTAAATAATAAATAAAAATAATTAATTTATTCTTAAATTTATATTTATATTTTATTTTTTTATCTCCATTTATCCTAATCACCTCCACGATTGTAACTCGATCTTTTTTGTTCTAATTATAATTTACGATGATAAATATATCAATTTAATAATTTAAAATAAATTTTAAATTAATTTTATTAAACAAACTTAATACTTTAAGTAAAAATTAAGTAATAAGTTTTAGGTTAACAAATTAAGTATAATTAATTTAAAGTTAACTTAAATCATTAAGTAATAAGTATTAAGTTTTATCAAATACCCTCTAATCTTAAATAAAATTAATCTTATATTATGCTCAAATTTTAATAGATTTGCATTAAAATTTTCGGTAAAAAAATAGGTAGAAAATTTTGAAAAAAAAAATCTAAATCTACTACAAATTTGGGTATAATTTATGATTTTAAAAAAGTTTCAAAATAAATAAAAATATATAATTGATTTTTGTACTTTACCTTAAAACAAATATATATTTTTTTTATGTCGGTGCATTTTTTATGATATTAATATGTAATAAAAATATGAAATTAATATATATATATATATATATATATATATATATATATATATATATATTTAAAATAATATTATAATTAGAGATCTTCCTACCTACCATTTTTTGAATTTTGATTTAATAAGTCAATTATTCAAAAGATAAATAAATAAATTACATGATTGGTGGTATGGTCTTCAATCAATATCAAAAAATATTCATATTATTTTGTCCATATTGTTGGCAGTGGAAGCAAAATGGGCCATAGATATCATTATGTCCCTTTTTTAAGGAAAAAATCTTGAAAATTTGCTAGAAACTTATATGGGTGTTTAATAAAATTTAATACTTATTATTTAATTACTTAATACTTTTAAGATGTTGAATTAAAACTTTTTACTTACTTCTTATTTTAAATATTAAGATTATTTAATAAAATTAACTTAAAACTTATTCTAAATCATCAAATTAATATATTTATCATCCTAAATTATAATTAGAATAAATGAGGTTGAGTAATAATGAAAGTCATGAAGTAACAATGAAGATCATGGAAGTAATTAAGACAAATGAGGGTAAAAAGGTAAAATAAAAATGTAGACTTAAAAACTAATTAATTACTTATTACTTAAAATTGTTTTTAATTTTAAGTCATACCATTATACTTAATTTACTTGATAATTTAAATTAAGTTATTAAATCATTTTAAGTTATTAGAATAGTTTATCAAACACCTACTTAATATATTTTTTAATATATATAATGTTTTTTTTTCTATATAAGCGGCTTCTTTCTTAAGCTACATTTTCCCCACTTTTTTATTAAATTATTTTTGTAATTGTTGACTATGAACATTGTTTTTGTGAATCATCAATCTTTTATTTTTTTTTATTTTTGTTTAAAGTTGAAGTTATCATACTATATATTTTCAATAAATAATGTAGTGATATTACAAAAATTTATTAAGCATCACATCTTCTTGTATAAGCTAAAATAGAGTTTTTGTGAAAAATGAATTATATATTAGGTTTTATTTGAGAGTAAGAATGACAATGATACAAGTTTTTTTTGGATATCCGCTTCATCTTGCCCCTAATAGAAAGAGTTTGGGATAAGGATAAATGGGTTAAGACACAGGAGGAGTTTATGAAGATTTTAAAAACTCGGGATGGGTTTCAGTGTTGGTTCAGTATGACTTTGTCCTTGCCCATATTATGTATAATTTTAAATAAAAAAATTATTTTAGTTTATTTTTTTTTTAAAATTTTCAACTTGTTAAACATAAATAAAATATAATTTTTATAAAAATAAATTATACATATTTTATAATAATTTAATTTATAAATTACATTTATTTTTAATAAATTTTAGAATTTTAAAAATAAAACTTTGGAAAAAAACTGAAAAATGTTGAAAAAATTTAAACTAGGTAGAGCAAGTAGGAGAATTTTCTATACCAGCTCTGCCTAGTATTATGGTGTGAATAAATTTTATGTTAAAAAATATATTTTCAAAAATAATTTTATTTGTTATATATTTAAGAAAATTAATTAATTAAAAATTTCTTTTGATAATATGAATAGTATTTATGTTTAAATTTGACTATTGAAATATTATTTTATAGTTTCCGTTCAAACTTATCCTTTTGATGATTAAATTATTTTTATCTCACATGTCTCTACCTTTTATTTTATTTTAATTTTATTTGAAATCACTTGAAATTATGGATTTCAAATTTTTATAAAAACCGTATTTAAAAAAGGAAAATAAAAATGATTTTATAATACGGAATATTTATTTTAATATATGGAGGAGGAAGAAGAAGAGGAAATGCCTTGGAAGCGCGTCGGTACAACCAGCATGTCTGCCACGTGGCTAAATTTTTATGGAGAGAGTTCCTCGTGGCTTGACAGAACGGCTTCCTCGAAAGGGTCCCTCAACCTTCATGCTCTACACTACACATGTACACAGATGGAGAGAAATAATAATAATAGTAAAAAAGTCATTAAATAAAATAGAAGAGAGACCGAGGCAGACAGCAACAGTGAAGAAGAAGAAGAGGAAGAGAGAGAAAAGTTGAGAGAGAGAGAGATATCAAAGCGTGAAATTGGATGCTTGCAACTCAAGAGGCATAGGGTTCCCTTCTCTTTCTCTTTGCTCTATTTCCTTTTTCTTTTTTGTAATTTTTTTTGTGTTCTTTTATCAGTTTGTTCAATCTTTCTGTGTTCTCAGAATCTCGTCTCTCTCTGAAAACCTACTGGATTCGATCTGCTTTCAGCTATGTTGCAAAACAGGTGCCAGTTCAATTTGGTTTTGTGTTTTCTTGATCTCATTGAGTTCCTCATTTATATGAATTATGATCGTCTTCAATGGTTATGTGGATTCGTCATTTTGTTTCTTTTAGTTTCAATCAGTTTAGTTTTCTGAATTATTGATAATTAAAACAATCTATCGTTCACATCAATGTCCAGTGGATCAGATTGTGTTATTTTGATTTTGAATTGAATCTTGAGTTTATTAGCACCTTTTTACTGAAGAATTTCTTGAATTTGCTGTTGGTGTCTTATATCTGGGAGAGTTTTTAGAAATTAAAGCAAATACGAACATTAACTTGTTTTTCTTAGGTTATAATGCACAGGTTGTTTTAATGAATCTATGGTTGGTTTTAGATTGTGAAAAACATGGGAATATTCATTCTGAAATTTCTTTCTGCTTAGAGCCATGTCAGAATAGGTGGGGGGTGGATGGTTTCAAAAGGAGGCTTTTATACATGTAAGTTATGGCAAAAGAATGGAGAACTGACAAACTAAGGAAATTTATGGTCAGATGTAAGATACTTTAAGTTCTTGGACAGTTTGGTAGAATAGGATCCATGGCATTAAATTTGAAACTAATTACAAGTTACTGTCATGCCAAGACACCTTTGTATGTGGTCATAAGGGTAGGCAGTGTGGACTTAGTGGAACATGATCTATGCAGTTGTAAACTTAAAACTAAGATTAATATGTAAGAGTTCATTAGCCTCCATTATATCAACATATAGGTATTGATATACAGTTAGTGTTCAATATGTATACTCAAGGAAAACCTAAAAGCTCCTGAGAATCTTTGGCAGTCCTTAAGACAATAACTGCAGCCTTAGGTTATTTTACCCAAATATTCAATTTAATAAATAATAAAATCAATAAAGGAACATAAACAATTTGCAAGTATTTTAAAATAAATTTTCTATATTCTTCATTATAGTTAGACCCTTTAGGCTGAAACCAATACTTGGCTGACCACTACCTCCTGAAACCTAAGATCAATAGCCAACCATAGTTACTTTTTCTGCCTCTCTGTTGGATTTAACCTGGACATTTATCATGAATAAAAGAAAAGTGGCTGTAAGCAACAAGGATTGCAAGTTTACTATGGGGATAGAAGGGCAAAGGTCACTTAACCAAATTACCATAGAACTAGTTGGATTTTCCAGATCCAGGAATCACTCAGGTAATGATGCAAAAGCTATCTCATGTTCTTCAATTTCCAATTTAATGACTCTGACCTCCTATTATACTTCACAAGGGAGTTTTATTATCAGTTTTCCATCTCCAAATCTGCTCCTATTAGACTGTTTTACCCTCTTATCATGCATCTGCAACCTTGTCCACCTTATGTTCATTCTTCAGGTTTGGACAAATGGAATAACACACCCTAAGTGGAAGGGATCCATGGTAGAGGAGATGAAATGTTTCATAAAAATAACATTTGCAAAGAGGTGACTTTCAAAAGGAACCAATGTGACTTTGGGATGCAAATGGATGTTTATTGTCTCCTCGTTAACTGATTTATGGATTTTAGGGAGCCATGATACAGTGAGGTTATATAGACAGAGTCAGAGTGACCATTCTCTATTGTTTAAGCACTTAGGGTAAAGTTATTGTTGTTACTGTTTATGTTGATGACATGGACTGGAAAGAACCCTATGGAGATGTAGAGTTTAAAGTTTCTTTGGCTAGGGAATTTAAGGTATAGATTTAAGAAGCTTCATCAAGCCAAGCAAATCATTTTTCAAAGAAAGTATCTCCTTCATCCTCTTTGGGATAAAAAAAGAATATAGGGAGTGGACTTGTGATTGTCCTGTTGAGCCTAATTCCAAGCTAGGGAAGAATAGTGGGAGGGTTTAGGTGCATGCATTAACATACTTGAGACCAGTAGGAAGGTCATTATAATGGTTATACAGTTTATGCATGCATCTTGATTATTTCATTTTGCAGTGTTTTTCATTATTCTTTGATACTTAAAATCTGCTCCAGGGAAGTTGCTGCTTTTTATCTTTTATCTTTTATATTTTTAAGCGTGGTCTCACGATGCTATATGCTAATGCAGATTGAGCAGGTTCTGTTAGTGATGAGAGGTCTACTTATACTAATGCGTCTTTTCGAAAGGTTATCTAATGACTTAGAGAAGTAGCTGCTAGCCTGCTAGTAATTTACAATTGTGTTGGAGGCAATTTCAGAGTAATGGCACATGTTCTGATCAAAAAGAAAAAAAAATGTTCAGAGTAATGGAATATGGTTGAAAATCATGATTAAATCATTGGCTTCAACCCAAAAGATATAATAAGAATTTTTTATGATAATAAGGTGGCTATTAATACTAGAAATAATCTTGTAGAATTAAGAAGAGAGATGAGTAGATGACTTAAACCCTGCTTGGGAGGGATTTTTAAATGATAAAAGAAGCTTTTGAAGGTTAAACATAACTTTTAAGAGTATTTTGATAAACTTCCAAACATGGACCCTATGCTTCCTGACATGGTTGATCTATATTTTGAAAAGGCTGGGAGGCCTGCACTTTTTTATTTAATTTTTTTTTTAAATATCAAAATTATCTTCATTCTTAGGAGCAGAAATTTTAAGATATATTTCTGAGACATAAAGTGAATTGCAAAGAAAAAGTAACAACTTTTGCTTATATTGCTAAAAGGGGTGGAGCTGGCAAGTAACCCCCTGAAAAAATAAAGCATATATTGGTTAGAGCTGGTTTGAATGGTGACTTTGCTGTAAAGGAGGGAAAATTTGTTACATTTCCTTGCTGCCCCACCATTGACTGCAAACCCAGAAGTTAAAAGCTATCTCAAATAGGTCCTTAATTTTATGCCTTTTGGGAAGATATGGATCAATTTTTAGTGTATTGATCAGATGAGTGCAAAAAGGGAATCTTATAAAGTTTAGTGCAAGCTGGGTTTGTGGAATGTCTATGCTCTAGCTTGGTACTTCAACAATCCTTGTTTCCTTTTTGTTTTTAAATTATTTTTTAATTTTTTTGCTTTGAGAAGAAAGAATGCACATATCAAGAAACATTATCTGAGAAAACATATTCTAAAATTTGATCCAGCTAATTTAAGTAAATATGTTGATGGATCACACAACCCATTCACTACAGTTGGTGTCTAGCATCCCATTTTCTAGGGGGAAAAAGGATAATGAAAATAGAATTGACAATCAACAAATTTCTTTAGCAGCAGAAGCAGAAAATGGAGTATTGTAGTGTTCTAATTGTCCCTTTATTCTTTATCTGAATGTTCTTGCTCAAACTATAATATTTGTCTTGTACATTCAGGTTGACAGAACTGAATATTGTGGTTCTTTTAGGTGGTGAAAGGAGAGGTTCCTGTCTCAAACTGCTTGATGACTTGCTTAAAATTAAAGGTGTCTGAGATGAATTCAGTGACCAGAACAGCAAGATAAGGTGTCATAGTCTATTCATGGAGAATGCTGAAAGGTGATTACCATTTTTCAAAAATCTGCATTTCTTAGTGACTAATGGCAAGTTTCACATAATCCTTAGGATTGGATTTTTTTTCTTTTTTCTTAAAAGTCTATCTTAAAATTTTCAGTCTCAGTGAAAAGGTTTTCTCGAATGGAGACATCTATGTTGGCAATTTTAAAGGTGTGTTTCCCCATGGGAAGGGAAAATATACATGGTCGGATGGAACAGTCTATGATGGTGATTGGGAAGAAGGAAAAATGACCGGGAAAGGACAGATATTTTGGTTCACGGGGGCAAAATATGATGGTGATTTTTCTGGGGGTTTTCTTCATGGTTCTGGCACCCTAGTTGGATCTGATGGTTCTAGTTATAGTGGGTCTTGGAGGATGAACATTAAGCATGGGCTTGGAAAAAAGCAGTATTGTAACTCAGACGTTTATGAAGGCTTGTGGAAAGAGGGAGTACATGAAGGCTGTGGTAAGTATGCTTGGAATTCTGGAAATATTTATATTGGAAATTGGAAAGCTGGGAAAATGTGTGGTAGAGGGGTTATGAAATGGGAAAATGGTGATCTTTATAATGGATTTTGGTTGGATGGGGTTAGACATGGGTCAGGATTTTACAGGTTTGTGGATGGAGGATATTATTTTGGAACATGGTCTAGGGGTTTAAAGGATGGACCAGGAACGTACTATCCTGCAGGAAGTAGACATCCATCTCTAACAAAGTGGTGTAGCTCTATAGATTATGATGACAACAGGAAAACTATGCTGTCTCATAGTTCGTCGCTCAACTCAGAGGGGCATGGGGCTCTGAAACCAAGTGTAAGTCGCAGTCTGTCTGAGACGATTTCTCGCAGTCTATCTGAGAAGATTTCCACTGCTGGCTTCTTTAGAAGTTCAGGTCGAATATCACACAGGGCTATGTCATTAGATGAAGATTGTAGTGTCTGTGATTCTGCTAGAGAATTTCTAGCTCATGACACATCAGGCATGTTATCCCATGCCTCTGATGAAGATCAACACGAGATGCGCGATTGCTGTACGTTAGTTTATGAAAGGGAATACATGCAAGGAGTTTTGATCAAAGAAAAGATTAGAAGTAGTGCAGTGCCGTCAGAAAAAAATAAACAACGAAGTAAATTTCATGCAAAGGAAGCAAAACAAAGATCATGCATGGGCATTTTTGAAGATCATCAGAGGAGGCGGAGCTATTATTTGATGCTTAATTTGCAACTTGGTATCAGGTAACTAATTGAAGTTTGAAACCCAAAGGCCCTTATCTCTTCCTGTAGTTCTCACCTTTTTAACAAAAATTTCCCTTTATTTAAGACAGTTGTATTATTATCATCATCATTCTTATCATTATCACTATTTTTATCATTATTGCTATTGTTATTGTCGTCATTATTATTATATTATCATCATCATCAATATTATTTGTCTTTATTATTGTGGGTATTTTGGTGCTATGTTTTTCTTTAGCCACCTTTCCCACTAGAAAGAAAAAAGAGCTTGCAATTTAGTCATGAATGTCTTTCACTGATCTAGTAGGCTCTTGCACATGTTGTTGGATGTGTATCTGTAACCCTTACTTTTTGAACTGATGGCCAAGGACAAAAAAATCATAATGAAAAGGTGGAGACTTGGACTATTTAAGTGTTGGAAAAGAGAAAAACACCAAGAAGAAAGGAAAAGAATGAGGGAAAAACAAATGTGAGGTAATTCTCCTATTGCTAGATGACCATCTCTTTCTATATTGGTAAAAAACAATTTATAGTAACAAAGCTATCTCTTTAAATGACATAAACATAAATAGCCCTAATATCACATTTCAGCGTACCCTTTCAAGGAGGGATAAAGATGTTTCTTAGGCACAACTTGGAAGAAAGCACATTTTCCCATGGCTTTGGTGATTATATCTCCAACTTGATTTTCTAATTCAACATAAGAGATCACCATCTTCTTTCTCATAACTAGTTCCTTGGTAACATTACTATCTACTTTAATATGCTTAGTTCTTCTATAAAAAATGGACTACTAGCTATATGGATAGTAGCTTGATTATCATAATACAGTGCCATTACTTATCTTATGAGAAATTAAGTGTGTGTAGAGGATTCTTGATCAACATAAGTTCACAAGTTATGTAGGTTGGGTTTGTCTAAAATGTTTTTAAGGTTTTGGTCCTTCTTTAGTAGAACTTGTTGGCTGGTTGGGCTCTTATTGCGGGTTTTTTTTTTCTTTTTCTTTTTTATAATTTTTTTTGCCTTTCCTTTCTTTTGGTGGTTCCTTTAAGTGCTCATTGTATACTTTCATGTACTTTGGGGTGCTTTGATGACGTTTCCTTTTATAATTCTCTTGCTTTACCCATAAAAAAGAAGCTATGTAGGTCATATTTGTACTCTACTTCAGCAGTAGACCCTACTACTACATTCTTTTTTTTACTCCTCTATGCAACCGAGTTTCAACTAACAAGTGTACAACAATCATTGGTAGATTTTTCCTTAGCGGAGAGCTTGCCAATCAAAATCTAAAAAGTCGGTAATGTCTTAGGTCATTTTCCATATAAAATGTTTGAATAGTGAGATACCATGTTGCCTAGAAGAGAGAATATCTTGGCATTCATACAGGTGATTCCTTTAGAATGTGTGGACACATTCTAAATTGATGTGAGTTAGTGGGTTTAAAGTTGACGATATCACTATAGGACAACGGGTTGTGACTTCTGGTGTCAAAAGTCTACCCTAGTAGGAATTGTTCCAAGTTTGACACTTTGTGAACCACTAGAAAACAAGGATATCATGCCTTTATGAGAGGGTGAATATTATGTCCGACATCAATTTTTTTAACGTAGGGAGAGTTCTTAACACTCATAAGGTCTGTCTATGTAAGAATGAGTAGATGTATTTTATAGTCATCAAGGTCATTGCACCCAAGGTGGTATACATATAGGACTAATGGGTTGTGACAGATGGTATTAGATCTAATCTTCAGTTGGAGGTGTATAGAGTTTGGCACTTTGTGGATAATGGAATAATAAGGATGTCATGCTTGTATGAGAAGATAAGTGAGATATCCTATCACCTAAGGGAGGAAATTCCTAGAACCCATTAAGGATGGCTTCTCTAGAATGTGAAGACACATTTTAGAGCCATGATAGCCAATGGACCTAAAATAGGTAATATGTACATAGGATTAGTAGGTCATGATGGATGGTATTAGAGAAACTACTCAAAAATATGCTGAATTTGGCACCTTGTGAACTATGGGACAATGAAGACATCTTGTTTGTGTTGGAGGGTGAATGTGATGAACACGTAACTTCAGGGAAAGAAGTTTTGTACACTCAATAAAGAGAACTTCTTAATTCAAGAAAAAGACTTAGAAACTTTAGAAAGAGCGACTTTTTGGAAAATAGAAAGTTTAGAAACATAGAAACTTCTTTCAAGGAAAAACTTTCTAAATTCTAAATTAGACTAAAGTAGACTTCAAAAAAACTAAATAAACAAAGTCTTCCATTTCTTGAATACACATTGAAGACTCGCCTTTATCACTGACTTTGAATAAACCCAATGGTCTAACTTTCATCAAAGATTCTAAGCCTCTCAAACAGTGCTCTAGGTGGCTGTTTGATCCCATATAACCGATTCACCTTGGTAAGAGATATACTATGGGGAAAACTTATAGTGGGAAAGTTTGGTGAAGAATCGGAAGGTTGGTGCTCTTGGGAAGGGAGAGAAGGTAATGGAGTTGGCTTGTGGAAGTCAATTAGAAAATGATGGGAATTTTTAAAGCCAAAATAAGATTTGAGTTGGGCAACAAAAGAAGAATCGAATTTTGGCATGACGTGTGGTGTGATGATATAACTTTAAAGGATTCTTTTCCTTCATTATTCACCTTTGCAGCTTCTAAGGTGGCATGAGTGGAAGATGTTTGGGAGGTAGAACCCTTGCTTCTCAAGAAATTTTCATGATTGGGAGATGGATGCTATTCAGAATTTTATTAAAAAACTTAATGAGTTTGGTAGAATTAGAGGCGAGGAGGATAAAATGGTTTGGAAAGCTAGCAAGAATGGGGTATTCTCTATGAGGTCTTTCCGCGATGCATTGGAAGTGAAGGGTGAAATGACTTTTCCCTCAAAGATAGAATGGGGTTCTTGGACACCTACCAAAGTGAGTTTTTTTTTTTCTTCGGAAGCGACTTGGGGACGGATCCTAACTATGGACCAACTCAAGAGGAGAGGATGGGTTTTGGCTGGTTTTTGTTGTATGTGCAAAGATGCAGATGAATCGGTAGGTCATCTTCTCATCCACTGCGGGATAGCTAGAGGGTTATGACACTTTCTCTTCTCTTTCTTTGGCATCTCATGGGTTGTCCCTTTTTCTATTAAGGGTTTGTTAAAGGGATGGAATGGTAGCTTTGTTGGCAAGAAAAGAAGAATGGTTTGGAAAACAACTCCTCTTTGCCTTTTATGGACAATATGGAAGGAACGAAGCCAGAGAACCTTTGAAGGGGAGCAACGCACTATCTAAACTCTTAAGGATTTTCTCATAACTAATCTGTATATGTGGTCTTGAGGGTTTCTTCTAGGTGATGGTCAGAGAGGTCCACGTTCATTTTATGAAACGACTGTGCTCTAAGTCTTAAAGTAGGGTTGTAGCTATTGTAATTGGTATTTTGTTTCTCACTTGTATATTTCTGGTATAGTTTGGTACTCTTTACACACACACACACACACACTCTTTTGCCTAAAAAAAAAAAAAACAAAAAAAAGGAAGGGGATGGACTTTGGTGAATAAATGTAATCTTTGTAAAGTTGAGGAGGAATATGTTGATCATGTCCTTTCTTCATTGTGCTAAAATGAGCTTTTTGTGGTGCTTATTATTCTAATTGTTTAAAGTTGAGTGGGTATTGCCTTCCACAAGTAGAGAGAGTTAATCAAGTTGGTAAGGGACCTTTGTGGGGAAGAAGCATAGGCAGGTGTTGAGGGTTGCACTTTTATGCTTATTTTAGACAATTTGAAAAGAGTGGAATCATAAAACTTTGTTAGTGTAGAGCAAACGGATCAAGCTCTCAAAAAAACCCTTTTTGGTGCTTTCTTTAGCTTTAGGCTAGAAAGTCTTTAGATGAAGCCTCTATGTCATTCTTAGATTTTTTGATTGGTTGGGCTCTTTTTGATTGGAGAGGTGTTTTTTGTTGCTCTCTCCATCTCGTTGCCATTTTGACACCTCTGTATACTCTTGGGATACTTTGGTACGCTTTATTTTGATTAGATGCTAATAATAATATTCTTATTTGCTTATCCGGAAATTTTTTTTCCAATTGTTAACTATATATTTTATCAAGTGACTAGTACCATGTGATATGGCAGTTGCATCGTCATAAATGCTGGTTTTGTGGTATGATCACCTTAAAAATAAATGAACTGCAATATGGGTGTTGGTGCCTGCAACATTGACAGTTTTTAAATGGAAGCTTTTGTTAATTATTACATGGTCTTATCACTTATATCAGGCCATAAATAACCATCTTGTCTAAGGTGCATATGGGATGGCATTAGAAAATATGTCTTTAAGATGATCAAATATAATTCACAGTGCACTTATCACTTTTGAGTTAGTTATTGTATCATTAAATTTTAAGTTTGAATTCTTGCCGAGCTGATAATTGCAGTTTGATTAAACTGGCATCTAATTTTACTGTATCTTAATTTTCACTTGCTGCAAATCTTTTAGGCTTGTTTGACTGTCCTTAATTTTATTTGTATATTTATTCAAACTCTGTACACTTAATAAATATCTAATTTGAAGTTCACAGGTACACTGTTGGCAAGATCACACCAGTACCAATGCGTGAAGTTCGGTCTTCTGATTTTGGAGATCGTGCCAGAATAAGAATGTATTTTCCCAGAAAAGGTTCCCAGTTCACACCTCCACACTATTCTATCGATTTCTATTGGAAGGACTATTGCCCTATGGTCTTCAGGTATTTATCAATCTCATGGTTGATATATGTATCTCGATATTGACCTAAATTTTCCTTGCACAGGATTAAGTCTTAATAGTGCAGGCATCTTTTCTTGTACAAACAGTTTAAATCATGCTTCTAGAAAATTCTGGCAGTTCTATTTCTATCAAATGTATTTCTTGAACCTAGTTCATCCATCAGATATACACACTTGCTATGGCATTGATCAAATGCATAACTCATTTTAATTTTTAATTTGTTATAAAATTCTTTAGTGCTTACAAATATGACCCAGCCATCACTCCTTTTCTTAAGCTCAGTCATAAAACCAGAGCAAATTCCTTTGGAATTGCACTTGCCCAAGCTGCAGTTTGGTTTGCAAATTTTGAACTTTGCTTCTCATATATAATGCATGCACTAAAACAACTCTTTCTGTCTCACACATCACCATCATCATTGTCAGCATCTTGGACCTTGCTCCTTCTGGTCTTTTCCCCTCAAAGTCCTTTTTACCACACCTCTTAAAGAGCAATATTCAATCCACCTTTCCCTATGCCAATTTCATCTGAATGTCTAAATTTCCTCCAATATGGAATCGGCTTTAGGGGGTCAAAACCTTTGCATGATTGATGGACAATAAAAAGGTAAATACTAATTTCTTTAGATTAGAAGACCTTGGCTGATTAAAAGATTAATACTAATAACCCTTGAGGCCTGGTTCTAGTGGTAAGTGTTTTATGGGAGGTTCTAGGTTAAAGATCCAAGGGGGACAAAAATATACCTAACAAAAAAAAAAAAAAAAAGGTTAATGCTAATGTCTTGTCTTAGATTAGAAAACCTTTTAAATCATTGACTCCAGGCACAATTTTCATTCTTTAGGCAGTAGAGGGATGGCTGACCATCACTTCCTCCACTATCTAGTTGCACTGTTCATGTGGCAAAGATTGGTTAGTTGGCAAGTCTTCATTGGATTTCTCCTAGAGACATTGTAGACTGTTCCAGGGTTTTGTGAGAATACTAGGGTGCATGACATTCTTTGGGTGATATGAACTGAGTGGAATGCTGGGATTGAGGCTGATACGCTTAATTTTGATGGCTATTGTTTGGATGAGGCAGAAAAAGTAGGGATCTATGGAGCATATTGAGGTTCTCAGGCTAATACGGGTACAGCTTTCCCTAAGCTAGTTGGATTTTGCTTGGCTGTTGAAGAATAGACCCTGGATTTATTGGAAAGTTAGGTTGAGACATTCTTTTGAAGTGTTAAATAGCTTTTCAATGACTGTTGTTCACTCATGTGTGTTATAAGGGAAGAGAGGCTGTGGGAATTTGGCTTTTGATTGAAAATATTATTGACATTTCAAGAGGGTTTGAGTGCTATAAAGCTAGTAGGCAAATCAAAATTACCAAACAGCAGGAAACTCTGTACTAGAACCTTTTCTTGGGGATTTCTTTTATCTTGGAGAAGATTGTTGGGTTTATGTTAGGCCCTAGTTGGAGTTTTTGAGGATTTATTTTGGATCCCTGTGATCTAATTTGATCTTTCCATCTATTTGTTGTATTGTGCTTGGGGAATAGTTAATCCTTCCTTGTATGCACTTTTTTTTTTCTTCCTATTAATTCGATTTCTCTTGTTTCAAATAAAAAGATTTCATAATTTTAATTTTTTTCTTACAGAGTACTCTCATAATCCATAATGGATGATGACACTTTATTAGAGGCATGCCATTAGTAAAAGCAACTTTTGCAATCAACATATGAATACTAGAATTCTTGGACCTGAGTCTTGAAATGTATTTTAAAACAATCTGGTCATGTGCAGAAATGCTTTTATTTGGGGATCAGCTCAACTGAGAAAAGTATTTTAGAAAAGATATATGCATCAACGAAATGGGTAGGCTCCTTCAATTTTCAAATCTTCCTTTACAGTCTTGTGACACAGAGAGATGACCCTTCTTCAAATGGTTTGATGTGTGTTGTTTCCATCAACTGAAATAAAGTGCTATCGGTGGCTCATTTTAAAATCACCCTACAGCTTGAGAGAAATTCTGATTGGTGCTCTGTTCCCCTCACTTGGTTCTTTTCTATTCTCTAATCATTTTCTCAAACTAAAGCAATAAAATTTATTATTAAAAGCTTTTGACTGGTCTATATCTCTTCAAATGTTTATTTTTTATTTTTATACATGGAGGTGAAGCAAGCTAGAATCTTTTTTTTTTTTTGATCAATAAGTATAATATATATTGCAAAGAGGCGCTAAAGAAGCGACTCAAAGAGTTATAGTATAGATCAACTCACCCCCTTACAAAAGGACCCAAGACCCTAGGAAAGCACAAAAAACCCTCTCCCTTAATGCATACACACCCATTCTATGAAATCTATTAAGGTCGAAGGACCATCTTTTATCCACAATTTGGTTTCTGACCAAAGTAAATACACAAAAGAAATTTTCAGCTTTTGGATGGACAGCACACTGTCCTCAAAAGCAATAGAATTCCTAGCCTTCCAAATAACCCAAAACAAACATAACAGTCCCATTAGCCACGCCACCTTCCTCTTCTTGCCCACATAAGCAAGCTAGAATCTTCTGTTACTGCATACTAGTTGTATTTAAATTTCTTGAGTGGATGACTACTTGAGTATGAATGTGGTCATTTAGATTTCAGTGTCAATTGTATAGAGACATGAATAACTTAATTCTGACATCTTAATTGATTTAAGTGGCTTCAAATCCATGTAATATTGTGCCTTCAAGAATGGCATCCAAACACTCCCCACCTGAGAAATGGTGCCTGGAGTACTGATCATGAAGTGACTTAAAAGAAAGGTCCAGATGGGAGAGAAGAATTATTTACATCTATGGTATTATGGAAAATTTACTTCCTGTTTTGAAGATTCTCTGCATAAAATTCCACAGTGGCACTTGTCAGCATTCCCTTTGTTTGATTTTGTTGGATAGAGGAGCTGTCTGCTTCACTCCCCCATCATTTAGTTTTTATGCAGTCTCCTAGTTGGGTATTTGTGCTTCTGTTGTTTTCCTCTGAAGGATATCTAATTCTTCTTCATACTTGATTTGCCTCCCTAAAGAGTTTAAAAAAGAGGCAGCAAAGTTACTAGCATGCTGTAAATGGAAAAAGGTCATGAAAATCAAGGTGGATGGAAGGTGTTAGAAGAAGGCTTCTAATTGATGGTGGTGTTAGAAAATGGATAAAAAAATTGGTGGCAATTGTAGAAAAAAAAATTAGAATTAGAAATTAAAAAGCCAGGAAAGTTAAAAGGAAATTTAAAATGGAAAGAAAACATATAATGTTACAGAAGAAAATTCATACATAACAAGTATGTCATGTCTAGATAAAAAGTTGCTTGATGGTAAGAGTATATAATAATTCTAGAAGAAAGTTGTTTAAATATTCATATAAGATGTAGTGAGATTCTAGAAGAAAGTTGTTTAAAAATATTAATGAAATATGACCATAAAACTACTGGATAAATTTGAGTGCAGCCAACTAGACAATACCTTAATTCCTTTATGAATCCTTATTCACCATTCAAATATATCTCGATCTGTATGCTCTATTAAATCCTTGATAATCATGTTCAACTCAAAATCCTGTTTATAATTTGATACAACAAGATTCTGAATTATGTGATAAAATAAATTCAATAGGGAACAATTTTTAGTTTTATATTCTTGGAATTAGGAAGAAAGTTGGTGACATGCTTATCCTAACGCACACAAACACAAGAGAGGAAAGTGTTGGTTACAGTGATAAAACAAGAATCCTCTTCTAAAATAGCTCAGGGTAGAGCAGTTTCCAGAGTAGACCAGGTCACAAAAACAAAAAATCCTGTTCTTGATATATTTTGATAAGTTAACATCCTATAAATATATTGATGACATTGTCCTTCTTCTTCTCATTTTTTCTATTCATCCTTGACTATATTGAATGTTTTTTGTAAGATATGGACAATATCCATGTGCTTATAATATTACATATTCCTTACTTGAAATATTTATCTTTCTATTAATTGCTACATCAAATTTTTATACCCTGCATTTTGCATATTCTTCACAGGGAGTACTTTATTCATCTTTTTATTTGTAACTAAAGCACACTTTCATAGCATGCATTTTGAGAGATTTTTCAGTTATGACTTTCTATTTATTTTTATACTAATATCTTATTTTACTTGCTTCATACCATTTTTATTGTTGTTCAACATTTATTTGAAACCTTTAATCATATTCAGAGTTATAACTTCCTAATAACTTTTTGTTTCATTCACACCTTATTCACTTTTAAACATGTGACCTTAATTTGCATATATTCATGGAATTTTATCTTCAGGAACTTGAGGGAGATGTTTAAGTTGGATGCTGCAGATTACATGATGTCCATCTGCGGTGATGATGGTCTCAGGGAGCTTCCTTCTCCAGGGAAAAGTGGCAGTCTCTTCTATCTTTCTCATGATGACAGATTTTTGATTAAGACTTTAAAAAAATCTGAACTAAAGGTATGTGCGTATTGCAACTATCATTATTTTTAGTTGAAGTTCCTGGCATGTTAACTAACTTGTCTATTTGCATGAATGTAGCTCTCAGCTAATTTCATACAGACTTGAGACTTCTGCCATTTCTTGATGCAATTTTTTTTTTTAGCAGATCTTTTAAACTTTCTAAGAAAATTTCTTTTAGAAATTGGGATTTATGTTTTTTTGTTCAGATTTCTTTTTGTCTGATTAAAAAAAAAAATGAATGTGTGATATCCAACTTCATTTGATGTAAAGAATGCTTCTTAGTCAAGATTATGGATTGCTATATGCATTAAAAAATATACCATGACAGGGATAGTCATAACAAATCCCGCTTGATTCTTCAGATCCATTAGTTGGTTCTAAGAGATCATGGGAGGTGCATCATGGTACAATGTTCTTGCGCAAGAGGGCTTTGTTGAGGATAGGCAAATTCTAGATGCTGCTTGGTTGCTAATGAAGTGGCTGTTGAGGAGTTATTATCAAGGCAAAGTGGGATGGCTTTCAAAGTTGACTTTTAGAAATTCCTGTGACCATTTTGACTGGGACTGTGTGAATGAGCCATTTTTAGCAAAGGTTTCAGGCTTCAAGTTTCTCTGTACATAATTGTTTTGTTGTTCTCAAAATTTTGAATTAGTGTTGCATCTTAAGATTAACATTGTGAAGAGTACCCCAACTGGAGTTAACATTACCGATGATCATCTTTGTAGGCTTGCCTCCTTTATAGGTTTTAGGTTTAGTGATTTAGGCTTCCCTTAGCTAGGGCCTTGCATTTTTAGGACCATGTTGAGAGAATCACTAGGAGAATTGACGGGTGTAAGTGTTACTCCTGCCATGCTCACATCCCCATCCAATACTTTTCGATCTCTAAGATCCTTGTCAGGGTTGCCTCTAGGGTTGAGCCAATTCAAAAGAGACTTCTTATGTTGGGTTGTGGGCGAAGATTAGTGTCATCATTTGATTGCTAGGAGACATCTTTAAAAAATTACAGTGAAAGGGGTCTGGGGCTTGGGGGATCTCTATGTGCAAAAAGAGTTCTTTTGGGTTAAGCTTTTATGGTTTGTTCAGTAGTATGGCTTGTTATGGCAAACATCATCAGAAGTATTTACTGGCTGCGTTCTATTGAATAGGGTGACTTGTAGTTAGAAGGTTAAATCATTATCCTTATAAGACCATTTCCTATTACTATGACCTTTTTGACTAGCTTTATATGGTTCATTGCTAATAATGGATCTAATCACCAGTTCTGGTAGAGCCCCTTTGCACTGTTAACACGCACACACAACTTGGCAGATCAGGATTTCAAGACCCATTTTTTTATGCTCTTCTATGTACTATCCTCTTTTATTTTTATTTTTATTATTATTATTATTTTGGATTTTTGGGATCTTGCTGTTTAGGATTTTTTTCTTCAATTCTTTCTTTGGTGTCCTCTATGGGAGTAATAATCTATCATGCTTTCCATTTGCCAATTTTTCTTGTAGGTCTAAAACTTGTTTTTAGGTTAAGAGTCTATGTAGGATTTGTGGGTTGACACTTCTGAGTTTCTGTATGTGAGGAGATCTTATGAAGCAAAAGAGAAGGAAAAAAAGGCCCTAACACTATATTCTATGCTTGGGACTGGAGAGACGATTAACCATCTTTTTCTGGATTTTCTTGTTGCTTTGGGATTGTGGTAAAGGTTGTTTCAGTTGTATGGTATTTGTTGGGAGTCTTGGGACCTAAGAGAGACTTTGCAGATGTGATGGTTACTGCTTTCTAAGGTTTGACAAGGAAACCTAGGTGGAGAATTTTATGGTACAGAGCTATATTTTCCATTATTGAAGGGACTTGAGGGAATGGTTTTTGAAGATAGGTAGACGTTTACAAACTTTCTATGGGATCTATTTTCTACCTTCTCTATGTGGCTCATTATACAAGAGTTCTTGAGTGTTCTTGTTAGAATGATAGACTGTCACCTACCTTCCCATATGGGAGCATTTAGTCATTGATAGTCAGAACTTTTTTTAGTGAATTCATTTTTTAAGGTTTCTACAAGGTCAACCTAAGATTAATCTTTTGAAGGACTTGTGACTAATGAGAAGGTTTAATACAAATGATATGTGACAAGTGAGGAGACCTTACAAAGCTCTTAGCTTAAATCAATGTGTCATGCGATTGGGAAGTCATGAATTAATTGATCGTTCCTTTCTTCATGACCTTATAGTATTGGGACTTAGGCATAAATCGTGTCCTCTTTCCAAGATTGATTGGATGCCCCTCAAAGGTGTAAGACATGTGTTTCTAATCTCTTTTGGGGCTTTAGCAATCAGCTTAAAGGTAGAGTTCCCTGGTGAATGGCTATCTTATTCCTGATATGATTTTTACCACTATAGAGAAATTTTAGGATCTTTGAGGGTAGATAGAGATAAGTAGAAGCTATTTGGGATTTCTTTGACTTTTCCTCCCTTCAGGCCTATGTCACATCATTCCTTTGAATTTTCTATTGCTAGATTAGAAAATGTTTATTACTCTAAGAGATCACATGGGAAACCTATGCTTGATTGGTTTCATCTTCCAGTAGGTTCAGTAATAAGTGTTAATGGCTTTCTTTGGTTAAATTCGGACAACTAGGTATAAGAGGCTTGATCAAACTTTCATAAGTCTCTCCTCCTATTAGACACCCAAGAGATAACAGCCGAAGAATCTCCCTCTAGATTGATGATGGAGAGACAGAAAACTTTAGGCTGCAACAAACCCTCCAATAATGCTAGTACTTCCACTTCAACAGTTGAACACACTCTAACAGGTTAGTAGGCACTTAGTATTGTACTCAGATGATCTTTGATCATTCTTCTATGCCTAATTGTCTAGGATTACACTAACAACACCCATCAAAGTTATAACTTGTTGGTCCTAGTTCTTCCATTTTACCGGAATGTTGCTGATGTGAAGAAGGAAATATAACTGAGTTATAGCAGTTAGTCCACTAGGCTAGGCCAGGTTAACTGCTATATGAGTTTCAAATAGCACCGCTTAATCACTTCAGCAAACTCCCCACAAAATTACTAATCCTGCCACTGAAACTCATCATGATTAAAAGTGATAGTGACACTGCTTGTTCTAAACTGATTCCTAGGAACTATTTTTATTGGATTGGCTCCTCTTGAGAGCACAAACTTGATTATCCTATTTTTTTCCCCTTCTTTTTCTTTTTTCCCTAAAAAGTTGGCTTGTTTTGACTGACATGATTGTATGATACACCATATATTTATTTGAGGTACTTGTTTATGAGCTTGGAAATATATGCATTGTGTCTGTTTGAGTATGAGAGTACATGCATATTTTTGTGTCTATTTATGCATGTGTGGATTCTATGTGTGTTTATATATATGAATCCTCATAAAGTTATAAGTTTAGATAAGAAAAATGAGTGCAGAAAAAAAAATTCCACTTAGCTTGGTCCTAGTGATGGTTATGGAAGGATGTTGACCGTGAATGATTTTTGCTTTATAGGTTCTACTTAAGATGCTGCCTAACTATTACAATCATGTAGCAGCACATGAAAATACTCTTATAACAAAATTTTTTGGGCTTCATCGGATTACATTGAGAGGTGGAAAAAAGGTACGGTTTCCCAGTCTTATTTTCCTAGTTTCTTTTTATTTTTGGGAAGGTGGTATGTTAATATTTTCATTTTCAGGTGCGCTTTATGGTCATGGGAAATATGTTTTGTACAGAATTACGAATTCACCGTCGTTATGATTTGAAGGGTTCATCTCAAGGAAGATATACAGATAAAGACAAAATTGACTCAAATACCACATTGAAAGATCTTGACTTATCTTATGAATTTCATATGGATAAATCATTGCGGAAGTCCCTCTTTCAGTAAGTTCCTTGTTTTGGAAAATTTTCATTTCACTTGTGCTAATATACCTCAGTTGGTCATCCCACTTTGGGCAACAAATACATTTTATTGATCAGCCATGGAAATAATATTGAAAGTTCTTTAATATGCCCATACCCTAGAATGTTTTATTTTTTGTTGTTGTCTCTACTGGGTTTAGTAATTCAGCATGAATTCATTTTCTTCTCTCTTTTGCAGACAAATTTCTCTAGACTGCATGTTCTTGGAATCTCAACAGATAATTGATTATAGCCTTCTGTTGGGACTACATTTTAGTGCTCCTGAGCATCTGAAGACCCTCTTGGAACTTCCTGAGACAAATCACAGCCATGGCAACAACCCTGGTAGTGATGGTAGTTATGGTAATTATCCTTTTTCAATATGATCATCTTTTACTATAAATTTTGTATTTTTTTCCCTTTATATTCTTGGATGTTTTTCTTTTGCCTGCATCATTAAAATGTCACAATTTATGGTCCGTAACTGTTTTTATTCTTATTTTCTGCTCTTGTTGATTGCATGTAGCCGTTTTAATTGTATCACTACAAGCAAGGTTTAAAATATTGGTAAACATGGATATATCGGTACTTGGATTTTACAGATATATCGGAAATATCAGAGAAATATCGACGATGGAACATAAATGGTTTAAAATCCATGAAAATGCTTAGAAAACTAAAAAAAAAATGATAAAAAAAAGTAAGAATACACATATTAAAGTTATTTTGCAAGTGTAATGGACATAAGTACGATTAAAGATAGTATTTATCAAATTTTTATGAAAAATTAGCTTAAATTCCTTTAATATATTTATATTCATTTATTTTAAAAATTTAAAAATACTTTATTAAAATATGTTTTATTACATTTTAAATAAAAAATTAAATTGATTTATATAAAATATTTTATTTGAGATTTAGTTTCTAAAATTTTATTACAAATATGTGGTGACAACTTTTTCTATTAACATTAATTTATTTAAATAATTAAAATTATTAATAATTTATCTTATCAAATTAATTTTAATTTATAAAATATTAGGGCTTCATTGATTTTTTTTTTATATTGTAGCAATTTTTGAGTAAAATTATATTTTAAATATTTTAAAATAAAAACATTTAAAATTAAAAGGATAAAGAAAAAAAAAAGAGTGAAGTGAGTAATTTTTTAAAATAGAATCAATGAGATAAATATGAAAATTAGTTAAAAATAAAATGATAATATAAATTTAAAATAAAAGATAAATTAAAAATGAATAATTAAAAAATAAAAGATAAATATATATTTATTAAAAAAACAAACTTTTAAAAAAAGATATATCGGTGATTTTTTTGACATTTTGGCGCTCGACCGATTATTGGTGGCCGATTTCGTTTCGGCCATTGTTGATAACCGATTTTTTGCTGATATTTTGGCGAAAAAATCCGATTTTTCAAACCTGGACTGCAAGAATATTTTCAGGACATTTTTTGCCTATCAAAAAAACATCTTCATGAGTTCAGTTGCGACTTTTGTCTGCCAATGGTTCTGTCTTGTAGATTATGAGATATAACTGAAACAGGTCTGCAGAAAATGTTATTAAACCATTAACTACCATTGTTTTGGGAGGATGAAGGATGAATATCCTTAGAAAAAAGTTGACAAATGAAAGATTTTAATAAAATAGTGAGGAAAAGAAGATTACTAATGGAGTAAATAGATAATAAAAGATGACTCTACGAATAACGCCGTCCACTCTATAGGCATCGGAATCTTTGTTTTGTTAAACAAACTGAAAATATGGTATATTGGCGATTGTATATTGCTAAAGAAACTGCAATTCATCTCTACGAAATCAAGAAACATCTTGTTTTTCTACTGTTGCCTGCAAGCCAAGCAAGAACTTCCAATCTCTCTCAGATACATGAGATAACTCTCCATTTAGTGGTTCTGACAAGGAGGACCCTAGTGATAAAAGATGAAAGTGATGATAAGAAAGGAGTGGTGCTGAATTGTTGTCCTGTAATTTTATTAACTTGTCTTAAGTATCTAAAAGCCTTCAAGTGAAAAGCTACTAACATGTATCTATCTAGAACTTACTATTATGTTTTTCAGACCCAAAATATGAAACTTGAAAACATCTTTATAACCTGAATATGAACACTGTTAAAGATTCAATAAAGACATTAAAACACAAATCCCCTTACCCACCACTCCTCTCTCTCTCTCTTTCACTAATCAAGGGTGGGGATAATGCCATATTATCCAACATGTAAGCCACCACCATTGTCCTGTCCTAGAAATAGAAGTATATGAAATCCAAAAACTCAGTTATACAGTGATCTAGAAGCCACAATCCCCACCTCTCAGTAACAAGGATACATGCTAGTTAATGGTGTGAGCATTGCATTATGCTTGGTGCCATGAATTAGATCTTTAATTTTTTTTTTTGATAAGTAAAAGTACTGTAAAAAAACCACCAAAGCAGTGGAAAGCCATGAATTAGATCTTTAATAAAAATATGACAGAGAATTATTGGACACGATAATGCATTACACATAAAGAATACTTTGTATCAAGGGGTATTTTTCAAAAAATAAACAGTACAACAATACATGAATGCCCTTATCCCTAACACCACCATCCAAAATCATTGCTATTGTGACATTGGCACCCATTTCAATTGCATTCACCAGCATTTGGTTGAAAGAGAGTTTAACTTGTTTACCAAAGTTGAAGTTTAGTATAGTGAGATGATACCGCAGCAAAGACCTGACAGAGAGTGGAAACTGTTAAAATTTGATAAGGTGCTGCAAATACTTTTACATGCTTTTCTTTTTCACGTAGCTCTTTGTTTTGTTTTGTTTTTCTCTTTTTTCTTTTCACTTAAGTATATAGATCTTTTATGCTTTTTGTTATTTGCTTTTCTGTTATAAATATAAATATGTTTTTATAATCATCATCATCTATTGACATTGTGGTTGTGGTGGTCATCGTTGTATTGTTATAATTATTATTGTTATTATTATGTTGTTGTTCTTGTTGTTGGACGGGAATAAAGCTGACCATTGTAAACTTATGCAAACATTCAATAAAATGGTGTTGAATATTCGGTCGTAGTATTTTAAAACCAATGGTTTCAAGATTACCAATTGACCTAAAAGTTTGAGTTGTTAGGTGGTAAAGCAACAATGTCTATCAAGCTTATTTGGGATTTAGCCTGAAGTTGTTAGGTTTTAGGCACAGAAGATAGCCTTAACACAATAATTTTAGCTAGAAAAATTTCAATAACTACTTTTAGATGTTAATATCTGCAAGCGGCTGCAGTTAATATCAAGATAGTGATATTGGTCTAGATGTCACTGATTTTTAGAAAAAAAACTAACTTTTTCATTTTGCAGATTCAAAGCCCTGTAGGATCTTGACCACAATATCAAACACCTTTCGGTGGTCATATCATAGACGAAGATTTGGAGTATCCTCCTTTGAAACATATACATGCTTGCTTAATCCAAACAAACCCAAAACCCACCCCCTCCTCACCCTACTTACCAACACACATTGCACACAAAATTAAAACTTAGAGGTGTTAAGGTCATTTGAATGAACTGACAGCATAGGCATCATATGTCTGGTAGAGTGGGAGGTTGAGAAATTAATTTGTTGCTTTAGTCATTATATTTGATACTTGAACTAATTCTTCATGTCTATGTGAGAATTAGTTGAGTTTGCTTCCCGCATTAAATTTTCTGCTTATATCTAAAATAAGGTTCATGTCAAAGAGACCTTAAGAACCATCACAATTTTCTCTAATATTTTATTCTTTCAAAATATGCCCTAATTAAATGATATTAGGATTTGAAATTTGAAATAAATTGTGCATGTGTGGGTTCTGATGTCACTCACAATGTTTACTTGGAATTTTTAGATTACTCCCTTCATTTCTCTTTAATTTTTTAAGCTATTTAGTAGTTTCAGCTTATGTTCTGTTTTTCATTAGGTGCCACTTCAATTGGGGACCTTTGGATTCCTCCATCGGGTCTGATCCTGGTAACCCATGAGCCCAATGGCAGCACTGCCCCGGGTCCTCATATGAGAGGAAATCCATTGAGGGCATACTCTGTAGGTGACAAAGAAGTTGATCTTCTTCTGCCTGGTACTGGAAGGTAGCTTTTTTCTTTTCAATTTTGCCTTGCTCATGGACTGAAAATTTGCTAACTTTACCTGTTAATGGTGAAGCATATGTTGAGTTCATGTTAGATGCCATAGAACTGATTGGCCCAAGATTTTAGTTGAAATTCAAGAAACATTTGCTCTGTTTGTGTTCATAGACCTGATAAGAGATTCCAAGAATTCAGATCCAAAGACTTTTTTCAAGTTTTTTATTGGATAACTATTGAGGCTGTCAATTTTCCCAACTTCAAAAAATATAGATTTCTGATGAACTTAAACATTCAGAATAGTTGATCCCCTTAATGTGGATCCGTATTCCAAGAACTTTCACGCTTGTGAAGGTTCAAAGGGGAATTGTTGGATGTTCCAACATCTAGTTGAACCATATTTATATAGATGACAAGTGCTTGCTTTTTCCTCAGGTTACGGGTACAGTTGGGAGTAAACATGCCTGCTCAGGCTAATCGCAAGGTTCTGCAGGATGAAGCCAATTCAAAAGAAGTTGAGCTTTTTGAGGTTTATGATGTTGTTCTCTATCTTGGCATCATCGATATATTGCAGGTATACAATGTCAGAAAGAAAGCTGAGCATGCATACAAATCACTGCAATTCGATCCTCTTACAATATCTGTTGTTGAACCCAAGCTGTACTCGAGACGCTTCATCAATTTCTTGGAGAAAGTTTTTCCCGAACAACCTTGAATCGGTATTTTTTTAATCTTTTTCTGCTAGTTGTCACGATTATATTGGTACTTGGCTTCCGTGATAACCGATACTAATTCTTTTGCGGTCATTGATTGTAAAATGACAATATCACACAATAAATGCACCCATCTTCTTGTTGTATGTATGAATCGCCTTCTTATTAGCTTAGTTTTTGGTTATGGTCATTGGGCTGAGACAGTTCCCATAGAACCAGCGCTACATCGTGTTGAGGGAGAGATTTTTTAGATTGGCAATAATGTCTCTCAGAAAATGACGGTTCAACAAATGACCTTAGGATCAGTGTGTAAGCCTTGAAATGTCAAGCCTTGTTATAAGCCTCTGGATAGGTATATTTGAGTCTCCGCCAAGCCTCAAAATTATAACCAAGTCTCCGAATGAGTGTATCATGTGATGGCAAAAAGCTTTGTACAAGTGTGTATAAGTCCATGTTAAAAACCTTAAGATGAACACTCCAGCATGAGAGTAACTCCATCCTAGCTGTAAGCCTTGGGATGAAAAGAGAGTCTCTAAGCCGCGAGATGAGAAAAGAGTCCTGGCAGATGGGTGTTTGTGGGATGATTAAGCTCTAACCTTCCGATCATCTCATCATTGTTGTGGTTCTTCTACTTCTTCGTACATGATGACATGGAGAAGCTTGAGAAAGCTCTTCTTCACAAGTGCATTCATCTCTTTCTCTTGTAGATTTATTATGTTTGAGGAATCCCTTTGCAGCGATTTCAATTTCTAGGGTTTCATTCTTTTTACTATTTTCATACTCAGATTTTTTAGGAAATGAGCAATGAGATTTAAAACAACGAATTAGGGCCATTAGGTTTTGGTTTGTTTTGAAGGTCCTTTTCAAATGGAAGTTTTAGATTTTTTTTCATCAATGTCTCCCTTTGCCTACACCTCTCTTCAATTTTTAGATTTTTACTCATCTTCCATTTCTTTTTTTTCTTTTTTATTTATTTTCATATTAATTACAAAATAAAGTCAATTTTTTTACCCCTTGGAGGACTTATGACCGCCTACTCATTTATGATGCTTTTTAAACTTACTCTTAGACTAGACTATGCAAATTATGAAGAAAGCATTTTAGAGCATGTTTGGTACATGAGAATGAAATTTTTTATTTATTTATATTTCTCCTTAAATAGGAATGAATTTGGAGATTCTAATTTTTGTAGTTCGATGCATAGAGGAATGTAAAATTAAAATGAATATTTATTTCTATTTCAATGTTAAGTAATAAAATGTATGAGAATGAAAAAAATATGAATGAGAATAAAAAAAGAAATAAATTACCAATAATTTCCATAAATATAGTTAAAATAATATTTTATTTTCATTTTTAAAAAACACTCACACTATATATAATTTAAAATAATTTTTGTTTTCATTTTAAAAAACATTTTTGAGAGTTTCTTTTTACTAAATGATAAAACTTATTTGGACTTGTGATTTAAAAAAAAAAATGTTTTTAAAAATTAATGCCACTGTTTGGTTGTTCCAGTTTAGAACTAATTTTAAAAAATAAAGTAATAAGTTTAATAATTTTAAAAAGTAGTATTATCAATTACTAGTTTTAAATTATTATTATTTATTTTTAACAAAATAAATCAATTATACTTTTATACGAGGTTAATATATATTTTATAATATTTATAAAAAAATATAATTTATGATTTTATCATAATATTATTATTCATATTTTATTAAAAATTATTTATTTTTTTAATAATACTTGAATTAAATTTATTTTATATTATATAAATTGAATTAATAATTTGTTCTTTTACAAAATCAAAATAAAAAAATTGTTTTTGAAAACAAGTTATCCAAAAAAAATTTTGGCTTTTAAATTTTTGATTTTTTTTTTCAAAATAACTTGCATTAGGAATCAAAATACCTCTTATTATGAGTGAATTGAAATTCTATTTATAAGAAGAATTTCATTTCCTTAGGAATTATTATTCATTTCATTCCTATTGTTACTTAAATTATCCAAATACAGGAATAGATGAGAAAAGAAATGAGATACTCATTCCTATGTACCAAACATGACTTTAATGGAATCAATTAATTATTAAATGCTAACTTCAACAACTAATTTTGTCAATTTTTAGAAAGAAAAAACACTTTTATTTTGAAAATGAAAATACTTTTATTGTCTTAGATAATTGAAAGGATTATAATAAAGGAGGAAGTATAAAATAAGATATGACATATGAGTCTCATTTTAATAAACAATAAAAATGTTAAAAAATAAATATTAGATGATGAATAATATAAACCAAACAAAGAGTGGCATAGCCATCACATTGGTCATATCTTTTTTCGTATTTAGATATAAAGTTTTTTCCCTTTTTTAACTAAGGTGATGCTTATTTTTTGGACCTGATTTTAAATATAACTTAATTTAATAGTGTTAAATATTAAATTGTTTGTTTTTGTTTTTAAGATTTTCTTTCTATTAAGTGTTAAGTTATTTGTTTTTATATTAAGAAAAATATTTTTTATATAATTTATTATAATAAATAAAATTAAAATAAAATTTTAAAATTAAATATGGTTAAGTCATTGTTGTGTGAATGAAAAGAAAGTGGTGATACGTTGGATGGTGATAGGTAGTAGTGGTGGTAATGACAATAGTGACATGGTTTTGAACGAGGTATGAAGTTGAGTGGTTGGGATGGAACGAGTATTGATAGTGTGTTTTCTTGGGTCGAGGATGAGAGATGAATAAGTTACTTTTTGTATTTGAAAAAAGTAAAATATTTTGACTAAATCACTTGAAATCTAAAAGCAAATTACTTTAAACAATAAGTTAAAAAATCAAACAACACAATAGTATTTCTTTATATATTTAATAAATAATTCAAATTTAGTTACATGATGTATATACTATGAAGATTCTACAAGGAACCAAAATCAAAATTGAAATTGAGATAAATGGGAACATAAATAAGGTACATAAGAAAAGCTTGTAGAATTTTCCCACCTTAAAATCCAAATACACAAAAGCAAATGCAACCTTCTGCCTATAACTATGGGAAAAGTGTATTTTCATGTGCTCATATAACAAAAACCATAAAATAGGAATCCAAGTTTATAAAATACAAATTCCAAATAATAATTTAAAAATAATTATCATTTTATTCATTATTTGATCAAAGGTACTACTTTTGACTATTCAGATACTACCTTTTAATGATTTAGGTTCTACTTTTGACCATCTTAGGTACTACTTTGATTAATGAGTGCATGAAATTTGAATAATTTTTAAAGGGTTCTTATTTTATAATCATTTTTACATGAGTGTGTAGAAACTTACTTTTTTTTTCCGTCTCCTTTCTTCTGCTATATATGTCACTGCAACTTCTCGTCCTCTATAAACTCCCACCAAAACCTTGGGCACAAACCCATCTTCTCTTTTAGAAAACGTCCACATAGCTAGCTTCAGAGGGGTGAGGCCTCATTTCACAACATAGATAACAACCAAGCAAAATTTTAGGTTTAACACTTATGATCTATTTTCTAATGGCTGACGTGAGCTCCTTCTGTACCAAAAATTCACTATACATATAACGAAAATCCACAAACACTAGTAATGCATGAATTTAATTACTTAAGTTCTTTCCAAAAGAACACGGATCAAGATAAAGATTCTGGTGAATTACTGTTTTCATTCAAGGAATATATCATTAAAAAATTGATTTATACATACAATGTTGGATATTTTGGTAATTATGGACCTATATATTAACACATTATACATTAAACTATCTTATTTTTGGGCTTAATTAAATGTGATCAATTAAGTTAATGATGACCCTTCAAAGTATCTCTCTATATATGGACTGTATGGGCTTTGCAATGTGTAGAGACCAATTTTATTTTATTTATTAATGATAGATCAATAAATAAAATAAAATAAAATAAAATAATAAGGGGTATAAATAGGGTGATGGTCCCTAGTCTAAACAAGAGGAGATAGAAAAATTGCTAATTATTCACATCCCATTAGTGAGTGATTTCAAGGTTGCAATACTCGTCTGAAAGGCTGCAATACTCGTTTCAGACGTAGAAGATAAAACCCAAATACATAATTTCAATAGATTCATGTATGTTTTCCGATATTATTATCCTATAGATTTAACATGAGATTCTGACATATATATTATTCAGTTGATTAGATTCTATAATCATTCTATATGATTTGTGATTTTCCAACAAGTGGTATCAGAATCTCTCTTGTTAAATCTATTAGGTTTTAATTAAAGTTGTTTCATAGTAGATGAAGGTTTTTTTTTTTAAATCCGATTTCCATTCATTCATTCACCATTTTTTTTGTGTGTTTGGTTGTAAGAAAAATTTTCTTTAATCCAGATTCCCCAGATTTTCTGTTGTAAATAATTTTTTTTAAACAAATTTTTCAATAAATATCATTTTTTTTATCAAAAGATATTTTCTCTCGAATTGTTTGTATATTTTTTTTTCGAGATAAAATATAAGTATTTTTTTTTGAAAATTTTGGGGATAAAGATGAAGTGGTTGGGTGATAATGATATATATTTTTTTCGTCATTATCTTGTTACATTTTGTTAAATCTTTTAATTAATAAGGTCATTTAGACATTGGGCTTAAGTCTTTTAATAAGGTCATTTGATCATTGGGCCTTAGTTTTTTAATAAGGTCATTTGGACACTAAGCCTAAGTCTTTTAATAAGGTCATTTGGGCATTGGGCCTGAGTCTTTTAATAAAGTCATTTGGACATTGGATCTAAGTCATTAAATTGGGTCATTTGGATTGTTGGACCCAAGTCCATTTTAGTTGGGTAAAGTGTTGGGTAGGGTCAGACCTTTGACTGACATGTTTGACTGACCTAGTTGAACCTTTGATTGACCCATTTGACCAATCTAGTGGACCTTTGACTGACCCATTTGATTACTGACTTTGATAGTTGACCCAAAAATAAAAAAACTTGGAATGTTCAAAATCTAGTATTTCAATATAAATTAAATTGAAATTATATGTCACCATAGTGACCTCTATTATGTAAATTTATTTATCTTGAAGTATGTAGATTTTATTATGGAATTCTATGAGTAGTATTTAAATCCATGCATAAAATAATCAACCCAAAGGAAGGTTATTTTTGGCCAGATTTTAGACACTTGTGGTAGTAAATATGTGATATTTTGGTGATGTCCATGCATGCAATAAGTTGATCCAAAGATAGACATATTGTTGGTAGAATTTGTTATCAATATTTATTGACTACTTTTTATAATAGTACCATTTACAAATTGTTATTTTTATCCAAAGACTAAATATCAAAGTTGTGTTAGGTATATTATAAGAGCCCGTCTTATTGCTTTTATGTCATATGTATACATGTAGTTAATTCTTACATGCTTAAAGTAAATGACATTGTTGTATATTGTGAGCTTATTATTTTATTTTAAATACAGTTAATGCTTCTCTTATATCTAATATCTGCCAACATAAACAACATTCCAGTGCTTAATGGCACTAACTTTGGAAAATGGAAAGAACATATTACTATTTTAATTAGGTGTACGGATCTAGACTATGCGATCCAGATTGAATGACCTCCTACCCTTACTAATGACAATGTTATGGAACAAAAGGCTAACTTTGAAAAGTGGGAGCGTTCCAACCGCATGAGTCTTATGATCATAAAGCCCTCTATTCCAAATACCATTAGGGGTGCAGTGCCTGAGGAGAAAAATGCTAAGAGCTTCCTAAGCCAAATAGCAGACAGATTTGTTGGATCTGAAAAGGTCGAAACAAGCACCATTTTGTCCAAGCTTGTTTCAATGCGGTACAAAGTAAAGGGAACATAAGAGAGTACATAATGGAAATGTCTAATCTTGTTCCTTGATCGAGGGCACTATTGTTGGAGTTGTCTGATAACATTCTTATGCACCTGGTCTTGATCTCCTTCCCTGCACAATTTAGTCCTTTTAAGATAAGTTATAATACTCAAAAGGAAAAATGGACTCTTAATGAGCTCATTGCTCAATGTGTGCCAGAGGAAGAGAGATTGAAACAAAAAAAGATAGAAAGTGCTTACTTAGTTGCTACCTCTCATTATAATGCTACCAACAAGAAAAAGAAAATGAGAAATAGCAATAAAGGAAAATGAGCTGCAAATAGTGAGACCTCACAACCTAAGGTGCAATAAAAACAAGATAAGGTCATCACTTGTTTCTTTTGTAAGAAATGTGGACATGTGAAGAAAGATTGTCTTAAGTAGGCAAAATGACGTGTCAAAAAGGGTAAACTTCTCGACTTTTTTTGTTCTGAAGTTAACTTGGCTTTAATACCAAATCACACTTAGTGGATAGATACAAGTGCAACTACTCACATAAGTGTGACAATGAAGGGTTGTCTAGGGAGTTGAGTGCCAATTGATGCTGAAAGATTCATTTATATGGGAAATGGCAACAAAGCTCTTGTTGAGGCAATTGCTTTATTTAGATTGCAATTAGAATCTAGTTGTTATTTGGATTTGGATGAGACTTTTTATGTATCAACATTTAGATGGAATTTGGTATCTGTTTCTTGTTTGGACAAATCTGACTACTCTTATTCATTTGGAAATGGAAAAATGACTCTTTTTCAATATTCAAATATGATTGATATAGGTTCTTTGGTTGATAATCTATATAAATTGAATATTAATGTCTCACATATTAATGAATCCTTGCATGCAAGTAATTATGGTACAAAACATAAATTAATTGATGAAAATTATTCCATGTTGTGGCATAAGCGTTTAGGACATATTTCTAAACAAAGGATTCAAAGACTTGTGTTAGAAGGAATTCTTGATTCCCTTAACTTTTCAAATTTGAAAATATGCATTGAATTCATTAGGCGAAAACAAACAAACGTCAGAAAAATTGGTGCCAATAGGAGTTCAGGTGTCTTGGAATTAGTTCATACTGATATTTGTGGTCCATTCCCTACGACTTCTTGGAATGGTCAACAATATTTTATTACTTTCATAGACGATTATTCTCATTATGGGTACCTATATTTGATTCATGAGAAGTCTTAATCGTTTGACATTTTCAAATCATATAAAGCTGAAGTTGAAAATCAACTTGGAAAGAAAATTAAAGCTTTAAATCTGACCGTGATGGTGAGTACTATGGTAGATATGATGGATCAGGTGAACAACATCCAGGACCTTTTGCGAGATACTTACAAGAATGTATCATTGTTCCTCAGTACACCATGCCAGGGACTCCAAGTCAAAATGGTGTAGCTAAGAGACGAAACCAGACCCTAAAGAATATGGTAAGAAGTATGATAAATCATTATTCATTGCCAGAATCACTTTGGGGAGAAGCTATAAAAACTGCAATTTATATCCTTAATCGAGTTCCAAGCAAAGCAATAGCTAAAACCTCATATGAGCTATGGACTGGAAAGAAGCCTAGTATTAGGCATCTTCATGTTTGAGGTTGTCCAACTGAGACAAGGTTATATAGGCTTTATGAAAGAAAACTAGACTCAAGAATAGTAAGTTGCTACTTTGTAGGGTACCTTGTAGCCTCAAGTAAATCCTTTTTTGAGACGGGCAATGCTAAATTCATTGAGGATGTTGAATTTGGTGGGAATATTGGACTCAAGAGATTTGTCTTTGAAGAGGAATATGTTATTATTCCTATAGTTGCAACTGAAAATGTTCAGGTAACTATGCTTAGCATTATTCAAGATGCAAATCCAGAAAATCTAGACACTCCTGAGTTACCTCCTATTCATAATGAATAACCCACTCCTGTTCATGAGAAGGAACAACAATAACCTCAATTGGAAGTACCATTATGGAGATCCACTAAGGAGAGGAGAACGATGATTCTAGATGATTATATCGTGTATCTCCAAGAACATGAGTTTGATATGGGACTACAAGATGATCCAATATCTTTCAGTCAAACTAAACAAAGTGTAAACTCCTAGAAATGGGTAGCAACCATGAAAGATAAGATGAAATCGATGAAATATAATGATGTTTGGGATCTTGTCAAATTGCCTGAAGGAGCAAAACCGATTGGTTGTAAATGGATTTATAGAACCAAGAAAGATTCAAAAAGCAATATCGAAAGATATAAAGCACGCCTAGTCGCCAAATGTTTCACTCAAAAGGAAGAGATTGATTATAAAGAGACTTTCTCTCTAGTTTCAATGAATGACTCTTTTAGAATCATTATGGAACTTGTAGCTCATTATGATTTGGAGTTACATTAGATGGATGTGAAGATTGCGTTTCTCAAAGGTGACATTGAAGAAACCATATACATGGTGCAACCAGAGAGTTTTGAATCCAAAGAGTCAAAACATTTGGTATGCAAACTTAAAAAATCCATCTATGGTTTAAAGCAAGCATCTCGTTAATGGTATTGAAAATTTGATCAAGTGATTACATTTTTTGGTTTTAAGAAAAACACTGTTGATCAATGTATTTACCAAAAAATCAGTGGGAGTAAATTTATTCTTCTGGTGTTATATGTGGACAATATTATGCTAGCAAGAAGTGGTATAGGCTTGTTGCATGAAACTAAGAGATTTCTTTCAAATATTTTTGAAATGAAAGATCTTGGTAATGCATCCCTTGTGTTAGGCATATAGATTTATCGAGATCATTCTCGTGGTATTCTTGGCTTATCACAAAAAATATATATATATATATTGATAAAGTGCTTAGTACATTTGGCATGAAGGATTGCACACTAGAAGATACCCCCATTGCTAAGGGTGATAAATTCAATTTGCTTCAATGCCCAAAGAATGAAATTGAGAAGAAAGAGATGGAAAACATCCCTTATGCATCAGCAGTAGGGAGTCTCATGTATGCTCAAGCTTGTACACATTTAGATATTGCGTACGTAGTTGGTATGCTTGGTAGATATTTAAGTAACCTAAGAATGATCCATTGGAAGGTAGCAAAACGGGTCATGCGGTATCTATAGAGAACAAAAGATTTCATGCTCACATATCAGAGATCTGATCATTTAGAAATCATAGGGTATTTTGATTCTGACTTTGTTGGCTGCATTGATAGCAGAAGATCCATTGTTAGTTATGTTTTTATGTTGGCTGAAGGAGCTGTCTCATGGAAGAGTGTTAAGCAATCACTCATAGCAACTTTCACCATAGAAGCAAAATTTATAGCTTGTTATGAGACATCGAATCAAGCAATATGGCTGCGAAATTTTATCACTATAATACGTATTGTTGATGGCATTGAGAGACCATTAAGGATAAAATGTGATAATAAAGCTGTAGAATTATATTCTAAGAACAACAAAAACTCATCAAAATCAAAGCATATTGACTTGAAGTTTCTGGTTGTTAAGGAGAGAGTTCAGAGTTTTTAGGTGTCTATTGAAGATTCTAGTACAAACTTCATGATTGTGGATTCGCTTAGGAAAGATGTACCACTTAAAGTGTTTCATGAGCATGTGGTTCGTATGGGTGTGGTTCATCTTGGTGATGTGCTTGTATAGTGGGAGTTTGTTGCTTGATGTTCATTAGTTAATGATATGTTTTTCTGATCAGACTTAAGTATTATTCTTGTTTTGCTTATTGAAAACTCTAAAATAAAGTTATATTATTTTAATTGCAGTTTTGCATAAAGTTTGAGAATGTGTTGAACTCTTTTGGGTTATAAAGTTGGCCCAGTTGAAAATAGGCATGATATGGGATCAAATTACATGAAATTTCCATGCTACACATCCATACTTGATCTATGTCGTTGATTGTATTAATGTGATGATCATTGATGGGTTTAGTTACGAAACATGTAACAAAGATCGCTTTGGTTCTATATTGGTATAATTGATGGACCAAATTGTTTTGAGATGCTTATAGTTAAGATAGCAAATACTGAGCTCATTTTTGTAATGTTCAATTATTTAATGACCTATGTGGCCCATGTGGAAGATTGTTGGATATTTTGGTAATTATGGGCCTACATATTAACACATTGTACATTAAGCTATCTTATTTTTGGGCTTAATTAAATGTGATCAATTAAGTTCATGATGGGCTTTCAAAGTATCTCTATATATATAGACTGTATGAGCTTTGCAATGTGTAGAGACCAATTTTGTTTTATTTATTAATGATAGGCCAATAAATAAAATAAAATAATAAGGGGTATAAATAGGGTTATGGTCCCTAGTCTAAATGAGAGGAGATAGAAAAATTACTAATTATTCACATCCCATCAGTGAATGATTTCAAAGCTGCAATACTTGTTTCAGACGTGGAAGATAAAATCCAACTACATAATTTTAATGAATTTAGGTATGTCTTTTGATATTATTATCCAATAGATTTAATATAAGATTCTGGCATATATATTATTTAGTTTATTAGATTCTATAGTTATTCTGTATGATTTGTGATTTTCCAACCTACAATATTGGACTAGATCCAAATAGTTTGAAACTATGTAGGCTGATTGGCTTTGGTAGAACTAAATATCAAGAACCTCATTAAAAGCATTGGCTGATAATAATAGACCATTGTTTGAACGTCAAGAAAACTTCACAAGAACTTTTCACCCACTAGAAAATGCCAAAATTCATAAAGAAAAAAATCACTTTCACAATATTAAGTCGCAGTTGATAAAAAAGTTTCACTTTTCTACCATCTTTCACCATATGTAGCTAAAGTTTTTTGTTGAGAAACTTAACAAAAATGGAAAGATTGAAGGAAAAGAATCCAAATAAAGACGAAAAGATGAATAACGAGTCAACAAAGAAAAGACCCAAACTTATTCCATGTAGACTTCAGAAAGATACAGAGAAAGAAAGAAAGTTAGTCACCCATGAGTTAATAATCACCGGAGAGTAGCAATCTTGACCCATCAAGAATCTGAATTTAGAACATGCATGTTTGAGAGGAATGAGGTTCTAGTTCAACACCTTCACTTTGTATCGTGAATGCATTGAACCATCCAACATTTCCCTCAAAAAACAACCGTTCATCACAATCCCACTTCTCTCTTCTTCTCCAAAACCCTAGCATTTATACTCAAATTTTTTCTACAGGTATGCATATGAAAACCCTTGTGGGCCTATCCTTTATAAAAATAGAGATGGGGTGTCATAGAGTCTTAAGTTTGTTGGGAAAATTATTCTTGAGGCAATAAAATGTAATAAATTTTGTTTCGACTTATCTTAAAAACATAAGTGATTTTTAAAATCTGTTTTAAAAAAGTAAGGATATGTTTGACCATGTTTTCTAAAACTTGTTTTAAAAATTGTTTTTTATTTTTTTTAACTTAAAACCAATTTTCAAAAATAAGTTTTGGAAAACATTGACTAAATAGGCCTATGTTTTTGTTTTGTTTTTTTTAAAAATAAGTTGTTCTCTAAAAATTGTTTTTATTTTATTTTGTTTTTAAAAATTGTTTCTAGAGAATAATGGCTAAACAATGTTACAAATTTTTAAAAACAATTTTCTCTTTTTTAAATAGAAAACTGTTTTTAAATCACACGACCAAACCGACTTTAAGGTATTAAAAAAATTTAATACCTCAACCTTTAAAATTAGTTTTTTTAATTAAAGATATAAATAAATTTATATTTCTATATAATAATTATTATACCTTATATGAAAGTTACAAAACAAATGTCTCTAAACTAGCATAATAAGTCATTTTTTATTTTTTATTTATCAACAATATTTATGATAAAAACATGGTTATAAAAACTAGATCGGACCGGTTGGTCACGGTTCTAGTCCGGTTTGGTCAATTGGACCGGAATTACATTGAACTGGGATTGGACCGTTTGAACCAGCGGTCCAACCGGTTCCCTTCGAATCGGCTAGTTCAATTAATTATTTTTTTTAACAACATCAAAACAACGCCTTTTTGGAGGGTATAAAATCATGACTACAAAGTGCAAACCCTTCTTCCTCCCCCCCTGCAGCAGCTATCGCTCTGCCCATCCTCGACGTGTCATGGCCTGCGACACCCAGACAGCTCCCACTGGCGGTTGTTACAAGCCGAAAACCTTCTCTATCGTCGCCTCTTCCCAATTCCCTGTCGCGGCATTGGAAGCCGACAAACCTCTTTACCGCTGGAAACCATCCCGACTGGCTGGTACCCCGTCCTCCCTCTCGGTTGTAAACATCCCATACCCCCTGACCGGCTGTGAATGGAGGAAATGTGACACCATTGGGTTTAGGGGCTGTACGGATTGCAACAAAAACACTCTAATAAGGTGCCCTTCTTGTTCCGTTGTGGCACTTTGATCATTTCAATCAGAAACGGAAAAAGAAAAAAAAAATTGCCATTATTCATGCAATTAGTTAGGTAGTTTCTTTTTGGGGGGTTCAATTGCAAAGAAAAAACTCTGTCTTTCTAGTTTGATATTTTTCTTTTTAGGGGGTTCAATTGGTTTGGTAGTTTGACTAGTTTCTTTACGAGTGAAGCAATCATAGGAAAGAGGCATTTTAATTTGAATGTGGGAGTGATGGGTGATGGGGTTGGAGCCAATTGGGATATGGCAAAATATCATATTTCTTGCATAAATTGATAAACAACTCCCATTGCTCTGTGCCATTATTCATTTAGATAAATTTACCCATTGATATGTGATTGTTATAAATTGTTGATGACTTTCATTCTCTAGATTAATGTGGGATTTTTGTTTCTAATTTGATAGAGAAATAAAAAATGGAATCAAACTTGGCTCCATCCTCTGGTCAAGATTCAACTACCAATTCACAATCAACTAGAAGTAAGACCGACCCTGCATGGGAACATGTTTTTGAAGAAAGATATGAAAATGGAAGGAAAGCTCTTATTTGTTTGTATTGTAAAAAGATTGCAAAAGGTGGGGGTATTCATAGAATGAAACAACATCTTGCTAGAGTGAAAGAAGATATTGGTTCATGTAAATCGGTTCCTTTCGATGTCAGATTTCGAATGGAAAATTCTTTACATGAGTTTGTGAATTCCAAGAAAGCAACCCAAGAAGCATATGAATATAGAAATCTTTATGGTCCTCATGTATCACAATTTGAAGGGGGTATGGCAGAAAGTGAAGAAGAGGTTCAAGAAATGCAAAGTCCTATGGCAGCTAGTAGTGGAAAAAGAAAAAAATCAATAGTGGATAATTATTTTGCACCAAGAAATAATCAAGGAGCTCAACCTTCCATGAGGAGTGTATTAGTTGGGAAATAAGCTATTTGGAGAACGGATATGGCAGTTGGAAGATTCTTTTATGATGTATGCATTCCTACTAATGCTGTGAATTCCTTCTACTTCAAGCCAATTTTGGATGCTATATTTGCAATTGGTCTTGGATATAAGGGTCCAAATTACCATCAACTGCGGGTTAATCTTTTAAAGGATGCCAATAAGGAAGTTCAATTACTTGTGGACTCTTATCGTGCAATTTGGGCAAAAGTTGGGTGTACAATAATGGGTGATGGTTGGACAGACAATAGACAAAGAACACTCATCAACTTCCTTGTGTATTATCCTGAAGGAATATTATTTGTGAAATTTGTTGATGCTTCAAACATTGTCAAGGATGCAACTAATTTGTTTTTGTTATTTGATGAAGTGATTGAATGGATGGGTCCACTCAATGTAGTTCATATAGTGACTGATAATGCAACAAATTATGTGGCCGCTGGAAGATTGATTTCTCAGAAGCATAAACACATCAATTGGCCACCTTGTGCAGCTTATTGTCTTAATTTGATCTTTAAGGATATCGGTAAAATGGACCATGTTCCTAAACTTGTAAGACATGCATCAAAGGTGACAATTTTTGTGTATAATCATGTTGCTTTGTTAAGTTGGTTAAGAAAAAGAGACGGATGGATAGAGATTCTCTGACCTGGTGCAACTCGCTTTGCTACTACATTCATTGCACTAAAGAGTCTTCATGATCATAAACATGAATTGCAAGCTTTGGTGACTAGTAAGTTCTTTGTGGACTCTAGATATCCAAAGGATAATAAAAGCAAAGTTGCAGTTTCCATCATCTTAGATAATAGATTTTGGAATGATTGTTTGATTGTTGTGAATCTTATGTCTCCACTAATGTGCTTATTGCGTATTGTTGATTGTGATGAGAGGCTTTCGATGGGATATGTGTATGAAGGTATGTATAGGGTTAGTTTGAGCATCAAGAAATTGTTTAACTACAACAAAAGACTATACAAGCCTTATATAGAGATCATAAAGCAACGTTGGGATCAACAACTAAAGAAAAACATTCATTCAATAGTTTATTGGTTGAATCCATGTTTCCAATATGGTCAGGAAAACTTTTGTAATAAGCCAACTGTTATTGGAGGTGTCATGGATGTTATTGATCAGAAAGTTCTGAAAGGTAAGCTTGATACAATGAATGAAATGAAGTTGTTTCATGATCAATTGGGAAGTTTTGGAAGAGACCTTGCTTATTCTTCACGTGAAGTACTTCAACCTGGTAAAAGATTATTTTCATTTATTAGTGTGTTTGTTCTTTTTTATTAGTTACCTACTTACTATTTAATATTTTAAACTTGTTAATGCATTTTTTTTTCTTATTTTTAATGTGAAATGGTAACTAGATGAATGGTGGAGGCTACATGGATACAGTGCACTACATTTGCAAAAGTTGGTCATTCAAATATTGAGCCAAACTGCATCGTCTTCTGGATGTCAGAGGAATTGGAGTGTCTTTGAACATATACATACCAAAAGAAGTAATAGATTGGAACATCAAAGGCTTAATGATCTTGTATACGTTCATTGCAATTTGGCTAAAAAATCGATATAAATGCTTTCTTAGTTGTTTTGAATTTAAATTCTTTTATTCACAATTATGAATAAGTATATGCTTTTCTTTTTTAGGTTCTATAACAAGAAAAGAATATATGATCCCATTGACTATGCATGCATTGATGAGACCGATTTTTGGATAGTTGATGAAGATTAGCCAACAGAGCTAGATGTTGAAGATTTGGAACATCTTCTATATGAAGAAGGGTCAATTCCAATAAATTAAGTGGAAGGTTCAAGTTCTCACATCGGTTAGTAGAATATTTAAACTTATAAAAGTTCAATAATTATATTTTTTTTCTTCAAAAATGATTTCTTGTTGATGTATATTCAATATTTTTGTAGATGATGAGGATGGTGGCGGCGTGGCTATACAAGGGCTTGATGCGGAGAACTTTGGTTTTCCAGATGCACATTTTCAATCTCCATATTCCAATTTCCAAAATGAATGGAGACATGAATTTTATATTTATTAGTATGCAAAAATCTTCATGAATATTAAAACATTGACATGTTATATTTTGAGTAATTATTTAAGTGTTGTGGTTGACATTTGTATTATCTATTATGGACAATGTGTTAAGTTAACAACTCTTTGATAATTTGGTTATTATAGGATGGCAATGGTTTGATTATTTGATAAATATTGGGTTTATTGACATTATGAATGTATAACATCTTATATTGTGTTATAGAAATCATATATGATGATTGATGACTTCTATAGGTAAAAAATTTTGTGAAAAAAACTCAACAAACAAAGTAGATGTCAAAATTTTGATAGAATTTATTAATTTATTAATTTTTAATAATATATAAAATAATAAAATATATATTTATGACGTCACTAGTTCGTCGGTTCAACTAGTGAACTGTGAACCGATAACTTTTCCGATTCAATGATTGGTCCGATTTTGAAAACATTGGATAAAAATATTTAAAATTTATAAATAAAAATATTACATTATGTTAAATATATGAAAGAAATATGTATATGTTAAATATTGGATAAATTGTATATATATTTCTTTAATTCCTTTTTTCTTTGGGTTGTATAAAATAAGTGACAAAAAAATTGAGAAAAAAAATGAAGAAAATGTATGGGAGGATCATTTATGACGTATGGGATAGATATATTATACATCCCATTTTCAACTTCGGATTATTAAGAAAAAAGTGTGTACAAATTGCATCTTATTGTTGCATTGAAACATATAAATGTTGATTAATTGGGCTAGCATTGAATTTGATAAAATGAAATGATTTAATAATTGAAAAATGACATTATTTGGGAAAACACATTGAAGGCTGAAATTACACATTGAATTTCCACAATAAAAAAAGTGTTTGTGATTGTTGGAGAAGAGAAGTTTGTTAAGCTTGATTGAAATATGATATTTGATGAGACAACTTATCCTATCGTATTATCGATCAAACTTTTATCGTATTCCATATTGTATTATGAAAAAAATGTACTTATTACTTAGTTTTTTTAGCAAGAATTTAAATCATTTATTTTTTAATAAATAATTAATTATGTTTTATATATATAATTGGACTCGAAATTAAGATAATTAACCAACAATGTAGTTTTTAAACTGCCAATTCTTAATATTACTTTTTTGAACCATAAAAATGATTAATAAAATTATATTAGACATTTAAAAAAAATAGTGAAATGATAGAGTGAAAACAGTAAGAAGGAAAAAAAAAAAAAGAGAAATAAAAACCGATTAATATAGATTTTGTGAAAATTTTATTTTGCATGTAGTTCTTACATTATTTTCGTCAAACACTGATCTTCATTTTAGTTATGCTATTATGATTTTATATGAAATTGTATAACTAAAAGAAAATGAATGATATAGGATTATACTAAACATTATAGTAAAATACATTAAAAGTGTGTTTAATAATGTGTCTATTTGAAGTATTTTTAATGGAAGCGTTTTTATGAAAATTACCTATTGAATGTTTAATTCTAAAAAAAATATTACAAGTAATTTTTCAACTTTTTAAAGGTGCTTCTAAATTTTGTCAAATGTTGGATCTTTCTTTAAAAACATTCTTTATACTAGAAGTGCTTTCCAAAAGCACCGTCAAATAAATTCTATGAGAGTGATTCTAGTAAACGATGTTTTTGAAAAAAAAAAAAAAAATAGAAGTTTGACAAGTTTTAGGAAATACTTTTAAAAATATGAAAAATCACTTCTGATATTTTCTATAAAAAAAAAAATACTTGATAGATGATTTTCTTAAAAATATTTTTTTAAAAAAATACTTTCACTAAAAATATTACCAAACACACTTTACATGCCAAACTATTTTACTACACTTTAGAGTGCATTTGATAGTGTGTTTACTTGAAGTGTTTTATATAAAAGTATTTTTAAGAGAATCACATATTAAATGTTTTTTTCAGAAAATATTATAAGTAATTTTTCAAAATTTAAAAAGTGTTTTCTAAATTTTGCCAAACATCTACTTTTTGTCAAAACCATTTTTTAGACTAACAATATTTCTTAAAATCGCTACTAAATGAAATCTTAATTTATGACTTAACTTAGGATGGAAAGATTTTTTAATTTTTTAATATTTTTTTTCATTTTTATGAATTTGAGAATTTGCCATTATGTGAATTATGTTAATAAGGCATTAGGGCTTTTGAGATGGCTCTTGTTTTAGCAATTTGGATTTTTGTAAATCTCCTAGATTTTGGAGAAGAAGTTGCATTTAGATCGTATACACAAATTTTGTGTTTTATGAGATTAAGGGACAAAAAAATATAATGGACAAATTTCTATTTAGAAGAAAAGGAATATGAGTACACTCTTATGCAATATTCTTTAAAATAAGAATATAGAATCCTCTTATTCGATCTCTCAAGTTAATCTTGATTTGAATTTGTAGTTGACTAGGCTTGTTCTTGGTTTTTCTACTTTGAGAATCTTCTTAGAATTTTAACAAGCAACTTAAGCTTGAAACAAATTTAGAGAGTGCTGGAAGACACTAGTGGAATTCTGTGGACCCTCAATTCAAATAAATTTCTCTATTTATAGAGGATCTTAGATAAGGATATATTGGTCCAAATTAAGATTTAATTATTTTTAAAATTTTGAAATACACTATTTTATTTCCAAATCTCATCTGAATAGGGTTATAATATAAATTTCTTGAAATTTTAGGAAAAATTGTACAAGACAAATCCCATCTAATAAGATCATTATTTAAATAGGATTAATAATTTTTTATTTCCTAGTATTTTACATCCTATTTAATTAGGATTAGAAGGCTTTTTTTTTTTTTTTTTTTTTTTTTTTTTTTATCTCAAAATTTTATTGTGAGACTTGATTTGTGAAGATATGTAACATTGCACACTCCCCTCTCTCATCCTCATACTAATTTTTTATTTTTTATTTATTTTTTTTTTATTTTATCCTCTAGGTTTGAAATGGGCAAAATGACTAGGAAGCTTTTATAAACTAAACTTTATGAGGAAAATAATTATTTTAAAAATCAATTTAATTGGGTGTGTAAAATATAATATATTCAAGCACTAAAGGAATGACAAGCAATAATTATATTCTTGCCTTGATTTGTGATCTCAATAACATTTATGATGTAAGGTTGAATCACCTTGTGATTTTTATTTTTTATTCAAGATCTTTTAACTTACCACTCTCATTGAGTAGAGACGTTACTTGGGTTGGTATATGTTGTTATAAACAAAATAACAAAAAATATAAGAATGAGAATGTGATTTAAGACCTTAACCTTATAAAAATGATTTATAACTCTTAGAGGATATTTAGTAAAACTTAATATTTATTACTTAATGACTTAAGTTACTTTATATAATTTCACTTTAATTATATTGGTTGATATCAATAAGTTACTATTAGCTTAATAGAAAAAATAAAATATTTTGTCTTTTTTTATTTAACCAAAAAACAAACACCATCAGTTAAATTATACCTAAATTATTGATTTAAAATTTGTTACTTAACTTTTACTTTAAGTATTCAAATTGTTTGATAAAATTAACTTAAATTTTATTGTAAATCATTAAATTGATATATTTATTCTCATAAATTATAATTATAACAAAGGAGGTCGAGTAACAATGGAAGTCATAGAGTAGTAAAAGATATTGTAAAGATAATTAAGACAAATATGAATAAAAAGGTAAAATGAAGACGTTGACTTAAAAATAAGTTAATTATTTTTACTTATTACTTAAAGTTATTTTTCATTTTAAGTCATATTATTAAGTTATTTTACTAAACATATTTAATTTATTTACTAACTTAAATTAAGTTATTAATTCACTTTAAGTTATTAAGTTAATTTACCAAATACCTACTTAGTCTTCCCATCAAAGGTTACAATATAGTTATACTTTTCATTTACCAATATTGTGTAATAAGTTAATGGATAATAGTGAATTACTAAATCAAATGCATTCATATAATTACATAGGTTACATTATCTTCGTACAAAATAAATTTCATAATAATTAGATTACAAAAGTTGTAACACGATAATCATAAAAATGAAAATTTCCTTAACTTCTCATTTATAATTTTTGTCATTCTATATGATGCCAACATACGAGGGCCATCGTTTTACGTCCTTGTAGTCAAGGTACTAACAGATTGACACTTAGAAGAGAGGAATTAAAATATTGATTAGACGAGATTTGGTTGTTATGAGAAAAATTTTCTTATTCGTATTTTCATTCTAATAAACAATCTAAATGCAGTATTGAACGAGAACCTAATTATTTGTCCCAACATTCTAAACATAATATACCCTAAACCAATCAAACATTCCAAAACATAACATGCCCAAGTCGAATTACAGACTCTTTGTTCATATTATAGAAATGATAAAAGAAGTAACTTGAATGATAGACCTCAAAGAATCAAATAATCATGGGAAGAGTTTAAGAACATGCAAGATTGTAAAAGCAATTAGTTCAATAAGCAGGATAGCCTTGTTCTTGTTCTCCACATTGGGTAGCAGAGGAACTCCACAAATTTTAGAAATGACTACAAGGATATAAATCAAGGACGCAACTTATAAGCAGTGTGTGTGGCATAAGGAGAAATCAATTAATTTCTTCAGGAAGGTGGCTTCAATTGAGAATGATCCAAGTTTAACTGGGTATATATTATTTGTAAATTCTTAGGTCATCGGATTTTGGTGCATTGGCCTTACCATAACCATGGAATTCTGGTCGTATGGTGCTTGTTCGGATCTTCTGCTGCAACAGTTGGGCAAGAGAGGTGCTGCATATTCCCTGGTTTTACCAGGAAGCTATGTGTTAAGGCTTAGACCTTGGGTGTAGAACTAATGGCAGTAAGTATTCTTTTTGTGACGGTTGCTTTATTTCTTCCTTCTGTGGCCACTGAATTCTTATGGTTGCCTTGTTCAGGCCTTATTTCTTCATTTTCTCCTTCTTAATGCTTTTGCTGGCTACTGCCAATTAGTAAGATAAAAAAAAGGGAAGGCATAAGCAAGGTGGACAAGGATGAAGCCTGGACCTGGACCTGGACCTTGACCATCTAGTGGGGCTAAATCTCAAAATTTCCAGTACGGGAAGAACCCAGAAAGCTTCAAAAAGAAGAGAGAAAACCCTGGTGATTTTGAGCCAAACAACTTCCTCTATCAACCTAACCTCTCACTACAGACCAAAAGGATAACAAATACCTCAAATGCCTATGACATCACTTCTCTCTTAATTCCTGTGTGAATGCAATGAGCTAACCAACATTTCCCCTAAAAAAAGCCATGTCACTACAACTTCTCTTCCTCTATGAGCCCTCAACAATACCCTAGGGAACAAAGACATCTTCTCCAAAAAACAAAACCCTAGCTAGCAGAGCTTTAGAAATTAGAGATCGACGAGGGAGCAAGAGGGATTCATTTTAAGCTGGCTCGCATTTGATGATAGAGAGGGAGTTGTCGGACTTGTCAATGGAATCAATTGAAATATAATTGTTTTGAAACCAGAAAACTCAATATTAAGGCCTTGTTTGGAAGGCATCTAAAAAGCCCAAAACCAGGTTCAGAAGTCATGAAATGGGACCTTATGGAGTCCCCAAGGAGGAAAACCAAATGCAACCAAATGCTCTTACTTGCAATTTCATGAGCAGCAGCCAAAGACACGAGTATCAAACGCTTCTGAAATTATTTCCAAACACAACTAAACAATACACTAACTATTCTATTTCTTCACTAATAATGCATAGGACACAAACACTAGCGCTTGCCAAAGCAAAATTTTGTGGTTGTGTTCCACCAAACTGTTCACTAATTGAGACTTTAGCTACAATGTTGGGATAAGCAATGGACGCACGCACTAGTGTTTCTTTCCTTCATTTTCATGCCTGCCAATGCATCGTCCAATCCTTCTAGATGCTGCCAATTGCTGTAACAAGTCACCCCTCCTTTGTGTCTTGAATTAATGACACCCCTTTTGGTGCCTCTTCCTTTTGATCGTACCATGATGACAACTTCAAAAAATATGAATAGACCAGTTCCACTCTTTGAAAATTGATCTGTCATCTTAACATCCCTTCATTTATTTCATGTACTAATATCTGATAATATGGCTCTTCATGTCGATTTCCATTGAAAATCCACAAGTTTCATGTGGGCTATATATGAGAAACACTTATATATGGCTCCACATATATATATTGATATGTCAAAATGGGGTACAACTTTCACTACTCTCGTATCAGCATCCACAGAACATGACAAATTAATCTGACCAAGCTTATAATTCAATAATATGAACTCCTATGGATTAATCTATGATTATTGGAAAGTGGATCCACAAGTTTTTCTAGGAAAGTTACAAGCTCCGAGAAAATTACGACCTCATTGTTTTGTTTTAAAGAACATTAACTAAGGAAAAAGACCAAAAGTTTAAAATGTAATAGTTTATGTGCTTTCCTAAAGAACATTAACCAAGGCACAGCATTCTGGTAGTGTTGTTTAACTCAAAGAATCATTAGAACAACATCTTTAAAAATTGATTTCTTCATAAAAAATACTATGTCATTTAGTTTCTAGAGACTAGATTCGACATGAGTTCTAAGACCGAAAAGTAGATTAATTTGGGCAGGAGAAGTTGTATTGAGAATTTAAGATTTATTCAAATTATGTAGACTGATTGGCTTTGGTGAACTAAATCTTTCTGGTAAACAACCCCATAGAAAAAGCCAAAAATTCATGACACTTCTACAGGAGCCATCATCAACAAAACCCACTAGTGTAGAGTCTCCCTAGACTCCGAAAGTTGCAACTGATAAAAAATTGTTCATGTTTCTTCGATCTTTTCACCATTGGTTGAGAAAAGATGTAGCTTTCTAGATAGGCTAAACACAAGAACAATGCATATCATAGATCACAAGGCAGCTGCAGGCTTGCCAAAGCAACAAGGTTTATGGATCTGCATCAAATCAAATAGAGCAAATCATACGATACAAGGCCTATATCGAAATCCAAATACTAACTCCATTGCTTTCCATATACCCATGCTCTAATATGAAACTGCATACTTAAAATCACTTAAGATCTTCCAGTAATTATTGAATATCTAAAACAGTTCGCACGGGAGAGCAAGCCTACAATGTCAAGCGGAGTTCCAAATGTCATATCAAACCCCAATGAAGTTTACCCAGTAGGGTTTTGAGATGAGGGTGAGAGGATGAAAGTCATTGAATGAGTTGACAGTGAATGCGTGTACATCACTGCTTTCCTTGTCTCTAGTTTTCACAGAAAGAGAATCGAACCGAACCCCATATACATACAAATCTGATGATCATTTATTTTCCATTTCAAGAGCTTTGCTTTCATCACAAGTGAAAGCATTATTGCATAAATTATTGGTTTCGAAGATCAGACATGAATGTATCTAGTACAGAGCTTGTCTAGTTGAACATTCTCAAGAAAAACTACATCAGAAAGAAAAAAAAGAAATGGAAGATAGAGAGAAGTTTACATGAGTATGGAGAAATTAATGTGTAAATAACAAAAAAAAAAAGAGAGAGAGAGAGAAAAAGAAAAACAGGCTAGGATCTTATAGGTATGTTGTTCAGAAACCCTAGATGCCTAGGAAACTTGACTGACATCCACAATTAATATGATGCAAGATTTTTGGTTTTCAGAGTCCTCTTCAATAAATCTTTCTCAGCAACTGATCATTTTGGTCATTTGGAGAAGCAAATCTTTCTGTTTGCAGCAACATAACTAGAAATCAAAGACCCATTCCAATTGGGAAAGTGTTGATGAGCAAAGGCTGTGTTCTTGCTGGGGGAGAAACTTCAACTTCACAAAAAGGAAAGACTGAAACAACAGAATCCAGATAAAGACGAAAAGAACAATAATGGGTCAACATTAAAAGAAAAAAAGAACAGAAAAAAAAAAGGACCTACCCTTTCAAAGTCAATGGCATCTAGTGATCTGTGTTTGTTTTCATTATCAACAAGTGGTTGGAACTGATTCCATGCAACCTTCAAAAAGACAGAGAAAGAGAGAGAGAGAGAGAGAGAGAGAGAGAGAGAGAGAGAGAGGGAGAGAGAGAGAGAAAGAGGGTTTGCCATTAATCAATTACCTGAGAGTTGCAACCTTGAGAGAGTTGGGAGATGGTCGATGGGGAAATGAAAAACCCATAAGGATCTAAACCTAAAATCTTAGAATTTTCCAGGAAAACAAAAGGAGACAAAAACCCTAGATGGCCGTGACTGAACAACAGTCTATACATCATCAACCCTAGAGGCATACGGAAGAGATTCAAATGCATATAGATAGAACATGTATATTTGAGAGGAATGAAGCCTGGTCCGACACCTTCACTTATATATCTTCTTCTTATGTGAATGCCTCGAGCCAGCCAACATTCCCCTCAAAAAACAGCCAGTCATCTCACTCTGATTTCTCTTCCTCCCTCTTCAAAACCCTAGGGTGAGGGAACTCTAAATCTAAAACCCTAAAACAAGAACACATCTCAAACCCTAGGGTAATAAACACACTTCTTCTACCTTCTACATGTATGGATAAGAAAACCCTAGAGCCCACATAGCTTTTATAGAGAGATAGAGAGCTGGAGAGATGGGGAGATGGGGGCGGCACAGAGACTTCAATTTTTATCTCCTTATTTGTTGATATTTCAACCCCCAACGAGTTTTCTTCTCTCGTGCAACCACGCTCCAATAGTAATTTAAATAATAATAAAAACCCCATTTCTCCACCTTATTAAACTCAAAAAATGAAGCAAAAACGTATTTATTGTAACAAAAATTATTTTTATTTTATTTTAAAAAATATGATAAATATTTGAAGAAATAAAAATAAATCAAAATTTCACAAATATTTTTTTTTTTTGAATTTTTTTTATTTATTTTATTTTAAAAAAAATCATTCATATAATTCCATTTATGAATCAAACAGAGTTGAGTTTAAAGACACCCAATTATTGAAAATAGAATTGATTCAAGTGAAAAGTGAGTTGCACGCTCTTCAAAGTGTACTGGGGGTAGAGAGACGCAGAATGGAGCGTTACCAAATAGTGCACTAAATTTGGGGTTTGCTAAAAATGTGAGGAGTTGGAGCACTGTCACCCGTCACCATTAACAAAGCTGAGTGATTTGTACCTTTCATTTTTATCTCATTACCGGCTGCTGCCGGTCACCTTCCCCCATCCCATCTCTTTTTACCGCTCACCAGTAAATCACAAAGTCAACAAATTTTAGACTTAATTAAAATTTGGAAAAAATAAATTTCCGCTATTTTATTTTTTCTAAATTAATTATTCCACCATAATTTTTTTTCCGAGTTTTAGATTATATTTGATTCCCAAAAAATACACACAAAAAAACAAAAAAAAAAGAAGGAAATTTTCCTATGAAAAAAAAAATCAAATATAGTTAAAACTTAAAACTAATTAATTTTTTTATATTTTAAATTATTTAATACTTATATTGATGAATTAAAATAATTTATTTATTTTTAATCTTTTTTTTAATATTTTTTTTCCTTTACATTTTCTTTCAAATTCCCGTAATCCAAATCTCCCACTTAAATTTAAAAGAAAATGTAATAAAAAAAGGTAAATTTTAAAATATTTGTAAAAGTTAAAATTTTGGATATATTGAAAGGTTAGTTGTAGATTCCATTGGTGTTTACAGAGGGGTGACATCACGTCAACCTACCTGCACTTGGATGGGCTTAATTAATTAATAATTATAATAATGATTCTTCATCATTACCTTATTATTATTGAATTTACCCTTTTTTTTTAAAAAAAAAAAATCTCTTTTTCTGCATTTAAGTCTCTTGTGTACGGCTGACCACCCCCAACTCTTAAAAGCTCTCAGTTTTTATTAGTTAATTTTAGCTTTATTCAACCTTTTTCTTTCATTTTTTTTTTTTTTCCAACCTTTTTGGCCCACCATTTTTTATGGATGCCCTGCTGCTTCTTTTTGTTTTATTCTATTTGGCATAGGGGGTATTGAATTCATGTTTGAGCTTGAATCATACACGCGAACTTGGATACTAATGAATTTCTTGTTTAGAATTATTAGAGTCCATTGAGTACAGGCTTTTGCTTTAGCGAAATATCTTTGTATTGGGAATTCAAAAAAAAAATTTTGTGCGCGAACTAAAGAATCAAATGTTAGAATAATTTGAATCGTCCTACTTATTTTCAACTCCTTGAAACATTTTATCACTTATTACACCCTTCCTCATTTTCAACTCCTTGAAACATTTTATCGCTTATTACACCCTTCCTCATCTTTAGGTGTCTATGTTTCTTAACATATTTGTCATAAGGTTCACCTCCCACTAATGAATAATAAAGGATAAATATCCTTATTTAAACAATGAGATCTATTATCGTTTTTTGCATGCCCTTCGTATGTAGAAAATGAATAAATAAATCAATTAAATTACGAGAAACTTCATAAAGTGTTTCTTTAGGAGTTAAACTCTCATTTGTCCATATTTCGAGAAAAAGTCTCTCTTGGATCCATAAACAATGACAATTGCCTATGAAGACTTGCTTTCGCTACAACTCCAGTGGGTTTCCTTAACCAAGCCACTGCCTATGAGTCAAATAATATCTATATAATTAAAACTGAGTTGTTATAAATAATATCATATTCTTATATAAGAGTTTATTTGACCATACAAAGGTTGTTTGCTTATTTGACTTTGCTGATTGTACAAAAATGTTATGGTACTAAATGAACATGTCATATGATATTGAAAAAAAAAATTTTTGAAACCATATATGTATGGGCTATTTTTAGTTATATATATTTATTTTAAAACATCATTGCAAATGAGACATTAGCATGAGAGTTTGTTTGAACCCACAAGAATGTTGTTTTTGCATGAGAGGTGATTGTGATATCTCATATTAAATGAAAAGAAAAGTTTTTGATGTTATGTACATATGAGTTTCTCTTAAACATGTAGATAGGGATAACAATGGGGCGAATTTTTTCATGTACCTCCTTGTCCTACCCTTAATGGGACATATTTGAAATTTAAATAAACAGGTTTGAGATGAGTTTGAAATATTCTTTTTTAAACTCGGTATTGTCTGCCACAATTATATATAAAATTAATTTAATTTTTATTTTTCTACTTTTAATACATAGATAATAATAAAATTATAAAATACTTTTCAATAAAATACAATAAGTTATAAAATTTATAATAATTTAATTATTTATAAAATATATTTATGTAATGTAATTAAAAAAAATTTAAATAATTTTTAAAAAAAAATTAAAAATGTTAAAAAAAAATTGAACAAAGTAGGATGGGGCTAGTTGTAATGGGAATTTCTCATATATGCCCCATTTAATTTTTTGAATGGGGTGTGCTGAGAATTATTTTAAATAAGCGGGGTGAGATTGAAATGGGGGCAACCTGTCTCAAACCCATCCTATTATCATCCTTATATGTAAATGCGTTTTAAAGCCAAGAACCCTAAGACAGAGCAAAGAAAGTAAAACAATAAAATAAATAAATAAATTTATACTAATTGGAAACCAGAAATTTCATTTTTCTCAATCAAATTACATCTCAAGAAAATGAAATAATTATTTTTATTTTTTGACTTTTTTCAACCACATGTCATCTAAGGGAAAAATGGGAATAAAAAATATTTTTAAAAATTAAAACTAGAAAATATTTTATTTTTTATTTTCTGCTGAGATTTTTCCATTTTTAGCCAAATATAAAATGGCCAATTCATTTTTTTTTAAATTTGATTTAATTTCAAATTGAAATACATTATATAAGCATTGATGGTGAAGAGTGTTAAAGTAGTACATAGTATAAAATATATGGATTCTTATTAAATACCAATAAATTAGAACAGTTGCAAAATTTGAAATTATTTCTAAGGCAATTGATGAGTCAGTGCACATGATGTTGACTCAACGCTGGAGGGATCATTTATGCTTCCAAGATCCACTTTTCTTCATTATATACAATAATTTTTTATATTTAATTATGACTTTATATTAAAAATGATGATAAATATATCCTAATTAAGAACTTCTATTTTTAAAAATGGTGACACATATGTATATACGAAAAGAAAATAAAGATGAAAAGTATAAAATAAAAAATAGATTTAATGTAAATAAATATTTGTAGATATAATAAAACTTATTTAATTTATTTCAAATTTTCTACATAAAAATTAAATAATTAAAAAATGTACATATAAATTTATAACTATTATAAAACATGAAAATTTATCGGATTGTGGGAGCTTGTGGATGATCATCCATATTGTAAATCTTTTCTAAGAGGATGTTTGCTAATGAAATAACATTCTATTTTTCTTTGAGTATTTATGTTTATTCTATTTTTTCTTCTTTTTCTCATTATTTTATTTTATAACAATAACTAATTTAAATTATATTTTATTTCTAGTTGTTGGAGCTGGGTGGATATCCAAGTTGGATTGACCCAATCTCATCCAAGCAAATAAGAAATCATGGGAGCAATTTTTGGAAGTTGGAATTGCTAGAAACCTCTAAAAAACCATCCCAATAAAAATAAAAAATAAAAATGGAAAGACTCTCTCACACAAGAAAAAAAAGTTCTGACAAAAAAAAAGGCAAAACGCTTTTATGTTGTGAAACAGAATTAGTAAAACCAACATAAAAATTCAAAAGTGTTTTTTTTAGTTTTATGTTGAAAGTAATTTGTTTTTAAATTTTAAGTTATTTAATTTTTTTAGATTTTTAATATTTAATAAAAATAAAATATTATAAAAACAAATTACTTAATACTTAATATTATTAATCACTATTTACTTTTTAAGTAAATTTTTTTTTTTTTTATTCTCAATAAGGAATGATAACGGCTTCTTTCAAACAAAAATAATAAGTTACGAATGTGGAAATTTTAAATAAATAAATAAATAAATAGTTTGTTAAAGAGTATTTTTCCTTAATGTTGACAGCCGCTGATTTCGGAACAACGACAAACAGAAGACTGGGAATCATTAAATCTGAGCCGTCAAATTACAAAAATGACATCTTCCCGGTAACCGGTAAGGTGGGTATGTCAGCGGGAGCGGCGAATACGCGAAACGGAAGGAGGAGGAAGAAGAATAGCCCGAGTAACGAGGGACCGACCGAGTTAATCGCCGACGTCGACGCTTCACTGCCACCCCGCCAACCTCCACGCTCCCTCCCCATACAGCGCGTGGACCTCCCATCCTTAAATGAGCATTAAGTACTTGACAGCCCCCACCCAACAACCCCCAGGAGAGTCAAAAGCAGACAGCATCGGGCATCACGCACGCGCCGAGATGAACGGAGGAGATTTGCTGGAAGGATGTACGGCTCATCGACCACCACGTGGTCTAATTAAATGCGGAGGTATGTACGGTGGGGTCTGGGGGGGCCAAGGGGTGAGAGGACAAGACTACGTTGGTGTGCGTGGAGGTGACAGAGGGTGACGATGTGGGATGATGTGATTGGTGAGGGGGAGGGGGTGGGGCCGGTGGGGGGCAATTATGTGTTAATGATGATAGATGTGGGTCAGAGAAAGCGAGAGAAGGCGGGTTCCCCGGAACGGCGAAACGGGGGATGGGTGTCAGTGCGTCTGCTTTTAGTCACTACTTGTGTCTTTCCCTCGGTTGACCGCTACACCAATTTCAATCATTCTCTCTCCTCCTTTATTTATTTCTTTATTATTATTATTATTGATTAAATTTTGTTGAGAAAAAGTTTTATTGCATTAAAATAAATCTCCTCTAAAATGAGGAGACCAATCCATAGAATGAAAGAATGGATGCCCATTAATCCTCAATTCTAGAAAATATGAAATTGCTATGAGTGATGGAATGTAATGTAGGTGGGTTGGTCTGATCTAAAACCTAATCAACTACTTATATTTAAATAAAAACTAAACCAACATTTTAGTGATAGAAACACTGAATCAAGTTAAGTTTAATCAAAACCCGTTTAATTTTATTTAGATGATTGATTGCATGTAAGTTAATTTATGTCTTTAAGTCTAATTTGTTTTAAAACTAGTAGAAGTTAATTTTGATTTAAAATTCAAGATATACGTAAATTTTTTAGCATAAAATGTAATGACTATATTTAAAAAATAATTTAACTATAATCTAAAAAATATTAATTACTTTAATGGAATCTAATATGAAAAAAAATCATCAAACATTAAAGGAATTAGTTGTTCTTAGACTATATTGGTTTCTTTTTCGACCCAAATCTAAAGTACTTGACCGTCAACCAACTAATTTTGGTTAGATGGTAGATATGTGGTGATTCACCTACTACACACTTTTTCCTCATCTAATATCTACTTTCTTCTCTCAATGGATTCTTCGATAGTAGATATATGGGATGATTGAGGCATGGGAGTTGTAAATGACCAAGACTTCTATAGATGTTAAAAATTCGATGGATTAAATTGCCACAAAAGTAATCACCAAATTATGACTCTTCAACTTAAGAAATTTGATTTTAATAAGTGATAACTCATATACGTTAAACATGTGACATGTCACTCAAAGGGTGACATGTGATAAAATTTGGAAGACTACAAATCAAATCTTGTAAAATAAAAGTATATCAAATAATTAGAGTCAAAAGGAAATTAAAAAGAAATATTTTACAAGTTGCTAAAATCAAAGAGTCAAACTGGAAAACAAAAAAGAAAACCATAACTTTACCATATTCTTGCTACTTTTTTGGATTCTTCACCTTCATATTAGTATCTCTAAATCAATCAAGTTATCCAAACATGATAGAGAAATTCTCCTCATAACACATGTTTGGTTGCCAAGAAAACAGAATAGACAGGTTGAAAAGAGAAGAAAGAAAAATAAAAATTTATTGAAGAACTCAAGAAGAAGAGACCAATTTCTCTCTCTCTTTTTTTCATTTTATGTCTCCGTCCCTCTTTGTTATTATATCCTCTTAACCCTAAAACAAATAATATATATAGCCTAAACCTAAAGAGATATGCGACATGTTCTAATTGGTCACTTATTCCAAAATAATTTCTTGAAAATAAATAAAGAATAACAAAATTACAATTTTCAATTGTCCAAGATCAACTTCAAGTTGTGGAGTTCCAAAAGTGAAAATTTTGCGGTGGAGTCGTCTTGACATTGAAGTGATAGTGAGAGAATTCGAAATTAGGCCCCATTCAAATTGGAATTGAATTGGTAAGTTGCCTATCTTAACTTGGCAAGGAACGAATTCAAAATTGTCATGATTCCAAATTCAAAATCAACACATGCTCTACCTAGTTGACTTTAAACGACAATAACTTCATCTTTTCAACTCTAGTTCACACATCGTTTAAAGTGTTGGACTCTTAACTTCCTGATATTCAAAATAATATATATTTTTCTCCTAAATAATTTTAAAAAGTGCTTCATAATTCACCTCAAAGTCAATGTATATGTTGTTACTAGATTTTTAAATTTCGAATTCCATTTTGATCTTCAAGTTATGGCCTTTAACCTTCCTTCTCATATTTACTTACTCTCTAACTCTATCCACAACACTCGTTGCTCATCTTTCATGCCCATGATTTGCTTGTTTTGTCCTTGATTATGTCTCCTCATGCTCCACAAGTCTCGAATATCTCATTTATCAATATTTAATCGCACCTTACTCTACTATGGATGAAAATGACTCTTACAACTTGTATTCTTTTCATTTCTTAAACATGAAATTAAACTCTAAACAAAAGTTAGATCCATAACTAGGGTCTTATTATTAGTTTATGTTAAGTTAGATGATTTGAACTTTTTATATTGCATAAATTGTAGTCACTATGTGTCATTGAAGCACATATTTGATTTTCAATCAAATATTATCACAATGAGTTGTACCTCATAAATTTTCTACTACAAACACTTTTGTTCGCATATTATTTATTTATTTTTACTTATTTTTATAGGAGTTCCCAAATTTGCACATACAAATTTCTAGCACTCTTGATGTGACTTCTCTATCTTTAATCTATTTTTCTAAAAAAAATGGTAATTACTAAGATGATGACATAAAAAAGACTCAAGTTGTGCATGTTAACAAGGGCAATGACGATATTATCATTTCTCAAATCAATGCATAACAACTCTTAGACCCCATGACTAGTAGTAAAGTGAAGACATCCATTGTATTTTCGACAAAACAAGGAAGAGGGTACACTTGCTTGCTAAAACCAATAGAAATGCACAATCACTAATCACTCACAAATTTAATCTCGCTGAAGGCAAAAAACCAAGGTCTTCTTACTCTATTGCCGATGCCAACCCTAGCACCAATTAACTCACATTTTAAATCATCAACTGAGATGTCAGGGGATGATGACTTGTTAAAATGTTCCAACTCCTCTAACTCTTTCCTCTAAATGACTATACCAATAATAATGATCGATACTGCCTCCATAGAAGAACAATTGGTTGAGATGGCTCATGCCATGACTAAACTAGAAATGATTATTAAGGAGAAAGATCAGTAAATATCCTCCCTCATGAAGAAGGTTGAGGCACAAACATAAAATACAATTGAGTTAAGTCAATGACTCAGTCACCCCTAAGGATTGCATCTTAAAGCGATGCACCATATGCATCTAAGTACATATAAGTTAGAAGGCAAGCTATTGAGCTTTAATGGCCTTGTTATCTATCCAACAACTTTAGGACATGATAATGAACATCATTAAAGTACAATATAGTGGATCGTTACAAAGTACACATATGTACTCTAAACCTTAAACTAAGATAATTGATAACCTAAAAATGCCTATAGGTTATCAACCTTCAAAATTTCAATCATTCAATGGAAAAGAAAATCTAAAGCAACATGTTGCCCATTTCATCGAAACTTACAACAATGTAGAACAAAAGGCAACCTCTTGGTCAAATAATTTGTTCATTCACTAAAAAGGGAATGCTTTTGATTGGCACATAGATCTTGAACCCTAATGCATTGACAATTGGGACCAAATGAAACATGAAACCTTAAAGTTTACATCTTTGGGGACTTATTCAAGTCCATTTGGATGATTTTAGGCTTCAAAACCAACCTAAATCCAAATGATTGTTACTAGGGCCTTACATTTTAAATCCAATGAGTTCAAGGTATTTTTAGATCAAATAAGATTTTGAGAAGATTTTGAGAATAAAATATTTAAGAATAATTAAAAAAAAATTAATCTTTTTATAAAAACAAAAAAAAAATTCTTATTTCAAACACCTTCCGGTTTAAATAAATACTTCTATTTAGAAAGTGAATTCATGAAAATTTATTTTTATAAAGTCTACCAAAATATTCCATTTTATTAACATGCATCCATATTTTATCCATATATGAACAAGAAAATATAAGGAAACAAAATAAAAATGGAAATAAAATAAAATGAATCTCATGGTTTTAGGGATCCTCTTATGGATTTTTGTAACTAAAAATTTGGAATCTAACATATTCTAAAATTACCTTTGCAATAAAAATTAGGGTTAGAATCTTCATTCATCATAATTTTAATTTATCATAAACATTGCAATGGTATACTTGCATTTAACTACCATTGTAGGGGTTTCATTGAAGTGCCAAGCTCCACAAGGTTATTGCATTACAATCAAAGGTTTCAGAATATGCGTCAAAAGTTCGTGTGAGATCAAGCCATTACTATACTTAATAGTATTTATTTGGAAGCTATTATAGAGGTTCGTTTCCGTTAGACTATCTATATAGGTTAGCAGGTTAGTAGGTTTGAAGAAACAGGTGCGAAGGAGAAGAGACAAATATTAAGGTTATGGGTTCGAGATTTTTTCTTTTTTTTTTTTTTTTTGTTTCAATGAGAAAAGAGGTAAAGATTAGGGTTCGTTACATCGTGGGTTTTAGAAAATGAGAGAAAAGAGGAAGCAAAAAATGGAGAGATTAGGGTTCATAGGTTTATATGTTTCAAAAAAATGAAAGAGACAAAAGAGGTGTAGATTAGGTTTCGAGAGGTTTTTTTTATGCCCCATACTAAATTTTAAGGGTAAAATTATAAATTAAAAATAAAAAAATAAATTAAGTAATTAAAAAAATGGTGGAAAGGTTTTTCATATTAAAAACCTTAGGTATAAATTAGATTTTGTGACTTTTCTATACAAAAATCCTTTTGCACAATAATCAAAGAGATCAAAAAACATAGTGCAACCAGGGTGGAAGATTTGATCGCTTAGGGTTTGAAAATAAGTTTTTCTAGGTAAGATTTTACCCTTAGATTTGTATTTTATATTCACTAATTAATTTTAAAAAATATAAATATTCTTTTGGAAAATCTAAATTTAGATTAGGCTTTGATTTATTATAATTAATTAATTAAATCATTTGAAATATATGAACATAAGTATACTTATTGGTGGAAATAAGGAAATTACGAATATTTGATGAGTAGATCTAAACAATAAAAATAAAAAAAAAATAGAAAAAAAAGGGACAAAATCTACCCATCATAGGGTGTGGAAAAAAAAAGGAAAAAAAAAACTATAGTGTGTGCATAGAATGGAACCACCATGTAGTAAAAAAAACTAGGAAGTGTGATAAATGTGGTAGAGTGCAAGGGGCTGCTACATGGAAAAAAAATGGGAAAAGGAATGGATGAAGGACACATACATTATTGCCCAAATAAAAAAATGGTGGAAGAGGGTGACAGCTACATGGGAGAAAGAGGAAAATAATTGGAGATGATGGTTGTGCGTGTAGGATTGTAGAGTGAAGGGAAAACAATGCATTGGCTATGCATGTGAAGCAGTAAGTATAAGCAATAAATAAAGATAGTAAATAAGGGAAATAAATAAAGGAAGGTTGCAGTGGTATTTGAATGCTTGGTGGAGATTTTGATGTTATCAATAAAGAATTAGTACAAAGAGATGAAAGAGGAATAATGTGATGGTATAATAAAATAACAAAAAATATATATATTTAGTTTTAAGTTAATAAATGAAATAAAATTTTAGTTTAGCTAAATCAATTTAGTTATATATTTTTATAAAAAAATTGAAAAAATAGTTTTATATAAATTAGAAATTTATTAATTTTACTTAAATAAGGAATAAATTAATTAAATTAATATTAATAGAAATAATAATATTAATATAAAAAAATTTAGAAATGTCAAATTATAATTTTAGATAAATAGTTAATAATAATGTTTTTTTTTTATATTAGGTGGATTAATTTATTTAAGAGTAAAATTTTCAAAATTTTGAGTGCTTCTTCAAGTGAGGGAAATTAATGTAAATTTTGTAAAAGAAATTTATATATATATATATATATATATGTTGTTTTGATTATGTGAAATGTTATCTTTGTTTCTCTACGTTGATTAAATACATTTTACAAGAGAAATATGTTAAAACATTTTTTGTTCATGACAAAAAAAAAATGGAGATATTATGGGCCTCTTTGGTTGTTGCTTTTGAAAACAGTTTTGAGAACAATTTTTAAGAACATTTTTTGGTGTTTTCAGAAACAAAATTGTGTTTGGGAACCAGATTATGGAAAACAGTTTTTGTTCTCAAAAAAAAAAAAAAACATGTTTGGTTGAGTTAATAAAAAAAGTTTTTTAGAACAAGTAAAATAAAAAAAGTTTTTTAGAACAAGTAAAATAAAAAACATATTTAAAGGTTTTTTTTTTTCAATTAACTTGATATCGTAAGCATATAAATAATTTTTAAATTCACATTTTATTAAAATTAAAAAAATTATTCTCAAATTTATTTACACCAACTATAATTTTTGTTAACTTTTAGTAGATAAATATGAACATAGAATATGATATAGATAAATAAGGTAAAAATAATAATAAAATAAAAAATAATTCAAATCTAAATATAATTTTTATACCATTTAAAAATAATGATATAATAAATTAAAAATGATTCAAATGTAAATATAAGGGTCTCCAACGGCCGGGCCGGGCCGGGCCGGGCCGTAAATAGGAGGCCCGCGGCCGGGCCGGGCCATGGAAAAATGTTAGGCCCGCGGCCCGACCTATGAGCCCACGGGCTAGCGGGCTGGGCGGGCCAAGCCTTGGGCTTTTTTAAATAAGCCAAAATGGCTTTAGAAAGGAAGGGAGAGGGGGGGATTCGAACCCCTCCCCTCATGCTTTAATATAAAGGCTCTAACCAACTGAGCCACATTTCTTTTGTGTTAACTAAATGAGTTAGTTATATATATATAAGATAAAGTATATTATTTTTTAAAAAAAAATTAAAGGCTCCAACGGTCATGTGACCGTTGGAGCTCCAGCCCAACTCCCAACTGCCATGTGACCGTTGGGCAACGGTCACATGGCCAATTTTTTTTTTTTTCTAAAGCCTTCCTATAAATACATCTTCTCCCTTTTCATTTTTTCATCAAATTCTCTCTATTTCTCTCTCTATTTCTCTCACATTCTACAATATTTCAAATTCTTTTATTTTTCCCTCAAATTATACAATATTGTTGGTGGTGCAAAACAAGCATTGGTGGCTCCAAGAGTTCAAATTTGCTAGGAATTTCTGCATCGGTTCTCTAATTGAGTAACATACTTCACCCCTACTACTTTATTTTTTTGTTACATTTTTTTTTTATATTTATTACTTTATTATTTTTGGCATAATATTTTATCAATAATTATAATATGACAAGTGCTTCTTCTTCATCTAGTCCATGTGATGAAATATCATCAAACAAAAAATTTACTTCAAATATATGAAATTTTTTTAATAGAGTAGAAATAATTTTAGAAAATAATAAAAAAGAAATAAAAGCAAAAAGTAAAATTTGTAATAAATTTCTTACTGGTGGCTCAAATGCAGGCACAAGTCATTTAAAAAGACATCACGAAAATTGTAAAACTAAAAATAATGTAGATATTAGAAATTATATGCAATTAGGTAAAAATGAAAGTGGAAATTTAAAAACATTTTCTTATGATGAATCTAACTGTCGTGAATAAATGATTGATTATATAATAAGAGCAGAACAACCTTTCAACATGATGGAAACTCATGATTTTGTATGAACAATTCAACAAGGTATTAATCCTCAATTTAAAGGTTGGTCTGGAAATACAGTTAAAAGAGATATTATGAAAAAATTTTATACACAAAAAGAAATTTTAAAATTTTTTTTTGCAAATTTTGAAGGAAATATTTGTTTAACATCTGATATTTGGACATCTTTAACTCACACTGGTTTTTTTATGTATAACTGCTCACTACATTGATAATGAATGAAAATTAAATAAAAGAATAATTTCATTTAAATTAATAAATGCTCCACATAGTGGTAAAAATATAGCAGCTTTAATAAATGAAGAAATTATAAATTTAGGCCTTCGTGATAAAATATTGACAGTAACATTAGATAATGCTGCTAATAATGATGCAGCAATAAATAGACTAAAACTATATTGGTAAGTAAAAGAAGATCATGCTGAAATATTTCATGTGCGTTGTTGTGCACATATTTTAAATTTAATTGTAAAGGATGGATTAAAAAATGTTGATGATACATTGGAAAAAATTAGAGGCATTGCATATAGTATTAATAGTTCTCAAGCAAAACATGAATTATTTTTTGATTGTTGCAAAATGTTAAATATGAAAAGAAAAAATATAAATTTGGATATGGCCATTAGATGGAATTCCACATATAAACTTTTACAAAATATTACAAAATATAGAAAAGTAGTCGAATTATATGAAATACAATTACTTAACAATGATTGTGAAGCAGATATTTATGCATTAAGTGATTATGATTGGCATGTTGCAGATCTTTTAAGAGATCTTTTTGAAATTTTTGATACTTCAACAAACATTTTTTGTGGTGTATATTATCCAACTTCAAATCGAGTTATTATGCAAATAACTAATATTTTTATTGTACTTCAAAAATATTTAAGTTTTGAAATATTTAATGATACAATATTTGCAATGATAGAAAAATTTAGAAAATATTGGGGGGAAATACCTTTAATTTTTTATATTGCTTTAATTGTGGACCCTAGATTGAAATTTCAAGCTTTGGATGAATGGTTAACAATTATTTATTTTAATGACCAAATAAAAATTGAAGAAATTAAAAATGAAATAAATTCATTATTACATAATTTATATAACTATTATAAAGAAAAATATGGTAATGATATTAATACTAATAAATTACCACCTACATCTACAAACTCCTCATCTTTTTATAAAGGAGCTCTAGAAATGTTGAAAAGTCGAAAAAAGACAACAAATAGTTCTCCAAATAATACATCTAATTTAGATAAATATCTTAATACTGATATAATTCCATTTGAAGATCAAGAAGATTTTGATATTTTAATATGGTGGAAATCACATCAACACAAATATCATGTGCTTTCTATAATTGCTCGTGATGTACTAACAGTTCCTGTGAGTACAGTTGCATCAGAAGCTGCTTTTAGTGCAGGTGGAAGAGTTATTAGTAAAAAACGATGCAACTTAGCGCTAGACGTTATTGAAGCAGGGATATGTGTAAAAGATTGGGAAATAGCAGATAAAAGGATGTACGATTCCATTCGAGAAACAGAGATGCTTGCCGATATGGAATCTTTAAAACTATCAAGATCTTCATGGATGCATGATAGTTCACCACCACCGCCAGAAAATAATGACTAAATGTATATTATATTTTTATTTTTATTTTTTGTGGTTGAAAAATACAGATGATTAACAAATAAATAGGTGTCAACCTAGTTGGGATGTATTTATTTTGTAGTGATGTAAACTTTTCCCACATTTTTAAATGTAATTATACATTCAATGAATAAAATTTTGAAATGAATATTTTTTTTAATACTTTTTATTTTTGTATTTTTTTTTTTTAAAGGGGCAGGCCTACGGGCCGGGCCGGGCCTAAATTTAGGCCCGCGGCCCGGCCCGCCCATAAACGGGCTCGGGCCCGCGCGGGCTTGGGCCGGGCTTTAGCATCTCCACTTGTGGCCTTGCCCTTCAAAGCACTACTCGGTCACCGACACCTTTCACACCCGCAACCATTTACTCACGCCAAGACCACATAGTCAACCAACATGGCTACCATCTTCATCCTCCATGACCTTCATTTCTTGCCTCTGAAGGAGAAACCACATGTAGGGAAACAAAAAAAATAGAAAAAGATAACACGGAGAACAACTCTTCCTTGAATAGTGAAGAAAACAACCAAAACAACTTTTTTTTGTTCTCTAAAAATAGGCCTCTCAAGAACACAAAAAACACCAAAAACAAAAATCACCCTCTTTCCCAAACACATTTTCAATGTTTTTTGTTTTCAAGAACAGAAAACAGTTCTTAAAAACAGCAACCAAACAGCCCCTATGTTTTCTATAAGTTTGAATAAATGAAACAAAAGTATTTGATTCCAATTTATTTAACCCAAATCAATGGGTACTATTATTAACGTTTACATTCCTTGATTGCAAATGTAATTACTTAAACCCCAACCTCTAAGTTTTGGTTAGAGGTTATTTGTATTAGTAGTATTTAGTCCTGTCTACCTTAGAAGGAATATATTTGAGGCTTACCACCCATTTATAAACTTCCTCCCCAATCAAGTAGTAAACTTCCCTTAATAAGGTAATAAACCCCACCTAATCGAACACCATTTGTTATTTGATAGACATAATAAAAATATTTTGAAAACATTTTATTTGATTTGATATGAAATTGTTATGTTAGTTTTAGCCCTAAAAGTTTCCTCACTCCAACATCCTCCTAGAAAATAGGAAATCGAAACCTTCTACCATACAACCCTTCAAAAGTTGTCATCCCAATATTAGCTTGAAAGCTATTATTATAGTCAAACTCTACTAAAGGTAAGTAGTCATCCCAATTACCTTCCACAGCACAAGTTCTCAACAAATCTTCCTAAACTTGAATTATCGTTTTTGGCTGGCCATTAGTCTGAAAATAAAAAGTAGTATTGAAACTCAACTTGGTATCCAGAATTTTCAGTAAACTGTGTTAAAATGTAGAAATAAAATGAGGATCTTTATCATATACTATAGAAACAGGTACTCCACACATTCTCACAATTTCCTTACCATAAAAAGAAGTCAATTAGTCTATGGAGAAACTAACTTTCATAGGCAAAAAATGAGCAGACTTTATTAGTCCATCAAAAATCACCTAAACAACATTATTACACCTAAGGTTTTGGGCAACCCTATCACCAAATCCATGGTAATATATTCCCATGTCCATTCAAGAATACAAAGTGGTTACAAAAACTATAATGGTCATTGGTGCTTTGCTTTCACTTGTTGACACACCAAACATTGAGCCACAAATGTTGCAATATCTCATTTCATGCTTAACCACCAATAATTTCGCCTTAAATTTTTGTGCATCTTCATCTTTCTAGGGTGGATTACAAGCCTAGAACAATAGCTTCCTCCAAAAGCTCCCTCTTTAACTCGTCATTATTTAGGACACAAAGTCTAAGTCTTAAATCTCAAGATCCCATCATTTAATAAAACAAAGTCAAACTTACCACCCTTCTTGACTTCTTCTTATTAGGATAGAGCCTTAAAAAACATGACATGATGTAACAAATGTGGATTTATTATTTAATAATATTTTAGTTTTACTTTTATTTATCCTTATTCCATGTCTTATACCGTATGAGCATTCTAGCTTAGCATCACTTACATTGTACATACTTTGGTAGATTAGGAGTTACACAAAATATCCAAGTTTTAGGTTTCTTACAAGTAGATGTTTTGTTCACAGCCGGTTCATGGACTTTGGCAATCCATTTAAGGTTATAGTGTACTACCTTCTAATTGGAATGATCATTATTCTTGGCCATCAAGATGGGGTTCCCTATTAGGATAGAGCCTTTAAAATCATGACATGATATAACAAATTTGAAGTTTATTGTTCATGTAATAAAGTTCTAGTTGCACTTTAATTTATCTTTATTCATGCATTGTAGCTTATGAGCATTTTGGCATGCATCTCTTACATTGTACATTACTATGGTACATTAAAAGTTACATAGAAGACCCAAGTCATGAGTTCTTTATAAGTAGATATTTTGTTCACAACCGGTTCATAGACTTAGGCAATCAATTAGAGGTTGTAGTGTACTATTCCTTAATTGAAGGGATGGATGGTCTTGGCTATTGAGATGAGTTTCCCATGGTGAGTACACTAATGTGTATGTTTATACATTAGACAGGACCTACAGTGAGTCATGACGTAAGATTAGCAAGTAGTCATGACTTCACCAGGTTGTTATATTGTATTGTTTCTCAACCTTGATAGAATATTGAGCTTATGTTAAAGTTAGTAATGGTTTTAATCTACAAATGAGATCCTAAAGTGATCATGTATTCTCTATGGATTGAGTCATTATTGATAGAAGTTGGTAGCAATAGGTATTCTTAATAGAGGCAACATGATATCTTATGGGATTGAGACAATGTGTCCCATTGGGTGATCTTAAGAAGGTGTGTTCATGCAAACTATGGTTATAGTAGTTTCTTAAGTGAAACTTGACACTAGCTCTTGGTGAGCTAAGATACATTAGTTAATCACACATAGAAGGATCTGGAACTCAAGGATGTTATAGGTACTTTAGGATGTCATAGGTACTTTTGAGAGGTTGATAGTTTTTTCCTTGTTAGATCACTAACACCAATCAATGAGGAGACTACATACAAGGGATAGTAAGTAACAAACTTAGGCACTTAGTGTTTCATTGTTATTTACATAGGATAGTATAGTGTAGTTGATTTGTTATATTGAAATGTTAAATCAACTTTAGAATTGAATTCTTAGAAAGCTAGTATTTTCCTATGAGTCCCAATGGTCCCTACTTGAGCTCATATACTTTGATTACATGGTTTATGAGGATTGGATGGGTTCTTTGTTCACTATGTGCATAAGGGCATTTTGATAACTATGCAAAGTTGCATAAGAATTAGTGAATGGTATCTCTGGATTAAGCTAATTGATTAATTGGAGCCTTATTAGGTTAATTAATCAGTTGAGACCCTTTTGAGGTTAGATTAATCGACTCAAACTTAAAATGGGCTGCTCAAGTCACTTAAGCTCAATAGGAAGCCTATAAATATCACTTTAAGGATTAGAGTTTCATTCTTCTTTCATTCTCTATTCTTTCCCATATGTTTAGAGCGAGATCCTTACCATCTAACCTTTAGAGATTTCTACTATCTTTGTGCTAAGCTTTAAGAAAGAGTCATAAAAAGAAAGATCAGAGGTTTATGAAATCACTTTCAACTAACGCAATATTCAATGTTCTTTATCACAAGGAATTGATTTGAGAACATCCAAATCTTAAGTAACCACTCTTAACTTGTAGATTGAGATCATATTAAGTTTTTTAATGCATTTGTTTCTATTTTGGATAGAATCCAGTGGCCTTAGAAATAGTTGCATGCGCCTAACAAGATCTAAAGCTTAGAAATAGAGTAATCTAGGATTCCCATCACCTCTATAAGTTGTATTAATTGCGAATCATTCTTTTGTAGGGTCTTAATTCTCCTAACCAAGTTTGGTTGTACCATGAAATTTGCCATGAAAGCTTCTAAGTCAAAAACTCTAATATGGACTTGTAAACAACTCAAATCCTCTAGTCAAGGACATCATTTCATATATCAACGATTTTTTATCAACCCATCTCAACACAATAACCACATTGGAAAGGTTAAGATAAAAGGTTTACAAGATCACCTTCGATTAGTGCAACATTCGATGTAAAGCCTAGAAATAGTTGCATGCACTTAACAAGATCTAAAGCCTAGAAACAAAGTAATCTAGGGTTCCCATCACCTCTATAAGTTGCATTAATTGCGAATCATTCTTTTATAGAGCCTTAATTCTCCCAACCAAGTCCTATTGTACCATGAAATTTGCCACAAAAGCCCTTAAGTCAAAAATTCTAATATGGACTTGTAAACAACTCAAATCCTCTAGTCAATGACATCATTTCATATATCAATGATTTTTTATTGACCTATCTCAACATAATAACCACATTGGAAATATTGAGATAAGAGGTTTACAAGATCACCTTCAACTAGCACCACATTCGATGACGTTTTTCATTGCAAGGAATTGATTTAGAACAAATAGATCTTCGATAACGACTTTTAACTTATAGATCAATCTAGATCCTGTTAAGTTTTTTAATGCATTTTTTTCACTATGCGTAGGATTTAATGGCCATATGAATAGTTACATGCGCCTAACGAGATATAAGGCCTAGGAACAAAGTAATCTAACATTCTAATCACCTCTATAAGTTGCATTAATAGCAAACCATTCTTTTGTAGGGTCTTAATTTTCTTAACCAAGTCTGAATGTACCATGAAATTTTCCACAGAAGCTTTTAAGTCCAAAACTCTAATATGGATTTGTAAATACCTCAAATCCTCTAATCAAGGACGTTATTTCATATATTGACGATTTTTTATCGGCCTACCTTGACATGATAACCACATTAGAAATGTCAATGAACAATTTCCTGTAAAATTGCAATTGCAATAATTGGTCAACCCAATATCAAGTAAGGGTGTTGGCATTCCTAAGCCCATAATTGCGGTTGTTCTCAGGGTACTAAACTAATGAATATGGCATTGCTTTCTCTTGAACCTTCTATTGGGATTAAGTCCTAAGAAGCATGATATGATGTAACTAATTGAGATATATTTATAAATTTATTTATTCATGTTTCTTGGTTTCTTATTTATTATTCCATATACATTAATTGGTTATTTGTGCACACACTCCCACATCATTTACATTGTACAAGACTTGGGTGCATTAAGAGTTGTATAGAAGATTCAAGTCATAGGGTCCTTGTAGAGTGATGAGTAGTCTACGGTCAATTCATGGATTTGGACAATCCATTTGAGACTATAGTGCACTACCTCATAATTGGAAGAATAACTTGTCTTGATCACCGGTTTTTCCCATGGTAAGCACACTAGTGCATGTGATGCACATTAGATAGGACCTATGGTGAATTATGACGTAAGGCTATCAATTTTCATGATTCACTAAGTTACTATATTGCATGGACTCTCAACTTTGAGATGATATTGAGTTCATGCCCAAGTCAACAAGAGGCTTTGACCTATGGTTGAGACCCTAAGGTGGTCACATATTCCTATGAATTAGGTCACTATTGATGGAAGTTGATGGCAACAAGTATTCTCAATAGGGGCCCATGATATATCATGGATTGAGATAATGTACTCCTTTGGGTGATCTAAAGGATATGTGATTTAGAAGACTATGACCGTAACATTTCCTTTAGTCAAAATTTGACATATGCTCCTTAGAGTTAGAGTATATTAATTGATTATATAATAAGTGGGATTTGTAACTCAATGATTGGAGAGATAATCTTAATAGCTAATAACACTACCTTGTTAGATTACAGGTACCAACTCATGGGGAGTTTGTATGTAGTGAATAGGAGGTCATGAGCTCGAGCTTTATCTCAATGTTATTTACATAGGGTACTAGAGTGCAGTTGATTGTTTATAGTAAGATGTTAAATCGACTTTAGAATTGGATTTTAATGGAGCCAATACTCATATGGGTCATAATGGTCCCCACTCTAAGCTCATACACCATGTTGACACAAGTTATGAGGGTTGGATTGATTCTAGGTTCACATTTGTGCATAAAGACATTTAGGTAATTACACAAGGAATATTGAACAAGTTTTCTATATTGGGTTAGTTGATTAATTAGATGATCATGTGTGGTTAATTAATCTATTAGGACCCGCTTTAGGCTAGATTAAGATACTCAAGCTTTTGTGGAAACAAGTCACTTAAGCCTAGTAAAAGAACTCTATAAATACCCTTTAGGGGTTGGGTTTCCAAGGCTTTTGATTGTTGTCTTCCATTTCCACACAGAGAGAGAAAATGTATCTTCCCTTCCAAAGGCTACCCTTTGGAGTGCGAATGTCATGATTCGAGTTATTGGGCAAAAGGCTTTAGGTGTACCTCCAGAATATTCAAACATTTTTTTTCACTACAAGGAATCAACCTAGGAACATCCAAATCTAGGCAAAAACATCTATAGCGCTATTCTTCTAGTCCTTGATTGTTAAAAATTGTATTTTTGCTTCATTTGTTGACCTAAAAGCCCTAGGATTAGTTTTATATACCTATCATGAGCATGTGATAGGGGATAAAGAGATCTAGGATTCCCTACACTTTCGATGTGGGGTGGCATATTTAAAACTAAAAAAAAAAAAAAAACACTTAAACATGTAAGTGAAGGGGTTTGAACCTAAGAGATCTTAAGCATGAGATGCATAGTATCCACCACCAAACTGAATGTGTTTTATTGTTATATGTTTACATAAAATTTTGTATGTATACATAAACTATATTGTATATATTATATCTTTTAAATTAATTAAAATAATATTATTATAAATTAATTAATTTTAATTATTGTACTATATTGTATAAAATAATTAAATACTAAATAAATATAAATTTAATGTGTTTTTACAAATATTGCAAAAAAAAATCTAGGGAATGTTGGGATTTGATCAAATACCAAGAGAGCCAGGGCATAAAACACCTATAGTGTCGGTCAGAAGACACCTTGACGACATGTTGTCCATTCCATTCGACACTCATATAACAAATTATGAATCATAGAGAGGATTCGTGGTTCCAAATTCACAATGTATGATAGGACGAGCAATTCGCTCCATTACCTAATGCATTATAGGCAAGTAATAACTCTCGATGTAGGTTTGTGCAAAGATTTTTAGATCATCCTAAATAACCTTGCTTTCTCCTAGTTTATTGTCTTCCACAAAACTCTATTTATTCATTCTGAGACATCTCTAAAGCCTTTATGGCACATCATTAATGTTTTGCTTGGTAAAAGCAAAACATTAGCGATCTTTAAAATGTAAAAATGATGGAAAATAACTCCCTCTAAGATTTCATGACATAATCCGGACAAGCTATTCTCCAGGTGGAGTCATGTAATATGGATGCAGTGTTGTAGATTTTCAAAAGGAGCATAAGTTTGGGTACTCCATTTTTTCAAATCTATTACACAAAAAAAAAAAAAAAAAATCCTTAGAGACCATGGACGATTTATTCCAACAAGTCAATAAGTATGCAATGTTAAAAGATGACATATGAGCAGCTTCACAACAAATTCTAATCACCACACTTCCAACCCAAGAAAACAAGTTAGGAAATTCAAAGACCCTTGGGAGTGAATCATGGTGGCATATTTAGAAGCCCACATAGTATGACCAGAATAGAAAGGAGTCATTGCATTTAACCCCCTAACCATTACTTATGGGGTCTTTTCCTGGTGATACGCAATTTGCCCAAATTCAGGTAGTCGAACCCTATGAGAGGGGACCCGACAAAAAGAGACCAACAATAATAATGCTTTTACCATAAGGAGCACAAGCATACTACAAAACAATGCCATCAATTTCAATTTTTGGTTAAAATTTGGGCACCTCCTATACTATATCATCAAGCTAGTGGACAATAGAGAAATTCTACCTAGTGAAAGGAATATAACACACACTCCACCAGTTAACGACATATACAATTCCAACAAGTGCAAATCATCCATGATTAAGTCACTATTCTAGTAGAGCGGATGCATTCCCTCTAATATTCTTTCATGCCAAGCAACACCAAACCAATTGACAGATCAATAACTTTTCTACTCATCAAACCACATCGAGTAATCATTCCCTATGAGGATGCTTTATATTTATCTTGGCTATTAGTGGGTTTAATGTGTGTAGGATTTTCGTCGATTCAGACAGTTATATCAATCTTTTACAAATGTCCACTAATAAATTGATGGGTCATGCTCTAACAACTCTAGAAAGCCTAGGACACATCTTGATTAGATTCAGTGGTGCTACTACAATATTGTTAGGAGACATAGTACTTCCACTCGAGTTTGGGCTTGTTGTTCTAAATGTAAAATTCTTAATTATAATGGATACTTCACCTTACAACACAATAATAGGTCAAACATGAATCCACAAGATGAAGGTTATCCTGCATTTATCATCATATGGTTAGTTTTCTTACCTATCAAGGCCAAGTTGACTTGCATAGGAGTTAGTTAGTATCCTGACAATGATATCAAAGAAATGTGCAAACTAAGAAAAAGAGCTTGACCAAAGTACCTAGATCTTCAAGCAATCGTTCTAAATAGAAACTATTAACTAAATAAGAGAATGAAGTGAAGGAACGTGAATATCCAACTATAGACCCGCTGATAGGCATCGACACCTTTGAGGATAGCATTTGCAAGTGCATTTTTTACTACTGAACATCATGTCCATATAGCATTTGCAAGTGCATTTTTTACTACTGAACATCATGTCCATCTAGCACTAATGCTAAGGCAAAATAGTGATGTATTCACTTGGAAGCATTCGGATATGTCAAACATCAGTCCTAGTGTGGCCTCTCATAAGTTGAACGTCTATCTAATAGCACGCTCGGTTAGGCAAAAGGTTTATCATTTTCATCCAGATAGTTAGAAAATTAACCAAATAAAGGTGGCCAACTTTCTTGAGGCAGGTTTCATTCGAGAAGTAAAATACCCTTATTGGTTAGCAAACATCATGGTAGTGCTTAAAAGGGGGAGGAAAATGAAGAATGTGTGTCAACTTCACTTATTTGAACAAAGCTTGTTTGGAATATTGTTTTTCGCTGCCTTAAACTGACCAAATAGTAGATGCTATATCTGGGCATGCTATGTTTTCATTCATGGACACATTTTTCATATATAATCAACTCCTAATGCATCTGTCCAACTTAGGTAAAACTGCATTCATAACATCATAAGGATTGTACTGTTAGGATAAAACCCTTAAAAACATGACATGATGTAATAAATTTGGAATTGATTATTTATTTAATGATGTTCCAATTTCACTTTTATCTATCCTTATTCCTGTATTATACTTTACAAGCATTTTTGTCTACATCTTTTGTATTATACGTGAGTTAGGTGTATTAGGAGTTACACAAAAGATCCAAGTCATGGGTTCCTTGAAACTAGATGACTTGTTCACAATCAGTTCATGGGCCTAGGCAACCCATTGGAGGTTGTAGTGTACCACCTTCTAATTGGAGGGATGGTTGGTCTTGGCTATTGGGATGAGTTTCCCATGGTGAGTGCACTAGTGTGTATGGTTGCCCATTGGACATGACCTATGGTGAGTTATGATTTAAGGCTATCAAGTAGTCATGACTCTACCAAGTTGCTTCATTGTATTATTTCACAACCTTGAGAGAATATTGAACTTGTTCTGAAGTTAGTAGTGGCTTTGACCTACGGGTGAAATCGTAAGCTGATCATATATTCCCTATGGATTGGGTCACTGTTGATGGAAGTTGGTAGTAATAGGTATTCTCAATAAAGGCACCATGATATCTCTTGGGATTGAGACAATGTGTCCCCTTAGGTGATCCTAAGAAGTTATTGGAGCCAAAATTTGTGCTCTAATGACACATATTCGATATGATTTATGCACCAAAGGACATTCAAATCACACAACTTGACCTAAATCAATGCTAAGGCCCTAGCCATGAGTTTAATCTATACTTTGGAGATTTATCTCAGGTTCAAGGGAAGAAAATTATGCAAATTGAATGACTTTAGATTTTGAAAGATCAAGAAAGGGCTAAATGAGGAAATAAGTGAGTCAAGACTCATTGAACGTAAGGATAGGCAAAACAAGGATATCATGAGGTTGGAGGATGCTAAATGACCATTATGGAGTAAGAAAGAAGGCAAGAAAGCATGGGAAATGAGGCATGAAGCAAGATTCAGCTGCATGGAAATTTAGAACTCAAAAATCTGATGGCATTATATACTCTGACTTTGAGGACAAATTTTGAGTGCTTTCTGGAGTCCATTATATACATACTATATATCGTTTCGAAGATCGGGAAGTCAAAAGTCCAACACTTCAAACAGTTTTCAAATCAGAGCTGAAATGAAGAAGTTATGGCCATTTGAAGACAACTACACCAAGCTGGAGGGTCATTTCGAAATGATTTCGAAATTCAACTTATGAATTCGAAATCCACTTCGAAATGACACCAATTTTGAATTCACCCACTGCCACTTTGATGTTCCACCTCCTCTACCTCGGGAATTGCAACTAAAGCACTCCATCCGCCCTAGGTGGACCCCACACGACTAGAAATCACCATTTTATTATTTTTTTAATCATTTTTAGGAAATTATTTTGTAATAAGTGGCCAATGAGAGTGTGCCACATGTTAGGTAATTGAGGATATTATATAAACTCTTTCAATTCTAGGTTTTAGGGATCTTGGATTTTTTTTCTGAAGAGTTTGACATTGAAAGTGGAAGAAGACGAGAACTTTGGTTTGTTTTCTTTTTCTTCTTTATTAAATATATTGTTTTTAGTTTCTTTTGATTCAAATTATGGATTTTTATCCTATTATGGATTGTGAATGTGACATCACCCCCATGAGAGGCTAAGAGCCAACTTGGGGCTTGAAGCATGAAAACCTAAGAGCTAGAAAACCTATAGGGACAATGGGTAAATTATTATAATAATGAGATTAATTATTGGTTAGGTGACAATTTATCATTTTTTTATCCTATCCTTGTGAGTTCGTTTAGGGAATGATACGGTAGGTTATTACTTGATACTAGTGATTCTTGGTAATTCTTGATCATTAGTTATCCTCGTCTTACCTACCATTATTTGCCCCTAAACAAAGCTATAAGGAGTAGGAAAGGTTAAAAAGTCAAATCTTAAATTGATAATCAATCTCATTCATTTGATGGTTTTAGGAATCTATTTTAAAAAGGAAAAATTAGGTTTTAGATGCAATTTTGAGTTATAGAACTCAACTTGATCGCGAGTGGCCAAGGATCCCAAAAACCCTAAGATCATATTACTTAAAATACCCTTGTTTTCTCTAATTTCTATACCCTAGGTTGGATTGTGGAAAACCCCAAACTTGAATCAATTGAATTTAAAATCAATATTCATTTTCTCTTATTAATTTAATTTCTTTTACTTAGTTTTACATTATTCACATATTGTTTTTCACTTAAGGATTTAAACAAAAACAATTCATTTATTCTAGTATTGACAATTTTCATAAGTCAGTCCTTGAGAACGATACCCGGAATACTACAAAAGCCATAGTGACTCTTTCTCTAGTTTTTCTTGACTAGAGTTACTACGTAAAAAGGCTAAGTATTTTGGTACAATAGAGAATTTTCGATCAAGAAATTGGCGCCGTTGCCGAGGATTGGCAATCATCATAACTAGGCTATAGTGCATTACTTTGTTTTAGTTCTTTTATTTTTTATCTTTATACATATTTTTCTTCTATTTTATGCTTGGTTGGGAAAGAGATATTTCAGGTAGACTTCAAAGAACAACTAAGGAATCTCAACCAAATATGGAGGACACTGAAGAATTCAACAATAATAACAACAAGCCACGACCACCTGTGCAGGGCCAAAGAACTATGAGAGAGCTTCTAAATCCTCCCAGGTTGAGCACACTATCGTGTTTTATGCTACCTCCAAATCATGATCATGTTACCATTCGGCCTCAAGTGGTGTCTCAACTACCCATTTTTAGGGGGACAGAAAATGAAAATCCATACTCTCACATCAAGGAATTTGAGGACATCGTTTCAATTTTCCGAGAAGCCAACACTCCTTTGGAGATCTTTCACATGGAGCTATTCCCCTTGTCATTGAAGGATAAAGCTAAGACTTGGTTAAATAGTCTTAGACCCTATAGTATCATAAATTGGGGTGATCTACAATCAGTGTTTTTGCAGAAATTCTTTCCAACACATAGAACCAGTGCATTGAAAAAGGAGATCTCGAATTTCAAGGCTATGAAGGATGAGAAATTTTTTGCATGTTGGGAAAGATTCAAGGAGATTATTGCAGCATGCCCCCATCATGGATTTGACAACTGGATGCTAGTTTCGTATTTCTATGAAGACATGGCACCACCAATGAAACAACTTCTCGAGACTATGTGTGGAGGAGATTTCATGAATAAAAACCCCGATGAAGCATTTCAATTCCTTGATTATGTTGTTGAGGTATCTAGAAGTTGGGATGAACCAATCGTCAAGGAACCATCTAGAGATAGAACAATGAACAGAGCAAGAGCTAGTGGAGTGTATACCTTACCAGAGGGTTTAGATGTCCAAGCAAAGTTAGCAACCGTTATGAGAAGGTTGGATGATTTGGAAGCCAAGGGAGTTCAAGAGGTGCAAATAGTCAATGATGGGGTAACTCAACTGTGCTTGATATGTAAGTCTACGGAACATGGTGTGCAATCTTGTCCCACTCTACCTGCAGTGCAAGATATGTTTACAGAGCAAGCCAATGCCTTAGGGACATACAAGCAATATTCTAGCAATTCTCCATATTCCAACACTTATAATCTGGGTTGGAGGAATCATCCAAATCTATCATGGAAGGGAGGTAACAATGGCCAGTTTCAACAGCAAGGAAACCAATTTCAGGGTAATCAGACTAATGGGCAGCAAGGTTTTCAACCACAAGGTATGTCATCTCAGAATTTTCAACAGCAACATCAAACCTCATCATCTAACTCAAGCCTGGAAGACATGATGAGAGAGTTTATACAGAAGCAAGACAAGCGTAATGAAGATCAAAATAGGATAAATGCTCAAACATCTCAAGAACTAGTAGATATTCGAACCACTTTGAGCCAACTTGCTGTAAGTTTATCTCAAGAGAAAGGAAAATTCCTAGCTCAACCACAGAAAAATCCGAGAGGAGTAAATGAAGTTTTTGAAGTGCAAAAGGAAGATTGCAATGCAGTTATCACACTCAGAAATGGGAAAGAATATGAAGGGCCCAAGTTACCTGTAAGTGAAGATATTCCTACTAGAGATGAACCAACTGTGGAGAAAAAATGTTAGAAATGAGAAAGCGTCTGAAAAATATGAGGAAGTCATTGTGAGCAAAAATAAAATGAGTGTTTCCAATCATTTGCCTTTCCCTTCAGCTATGCAGAGACACAAAGTGGGGAATAAGACTTTAGAGATTTTGGAAGTTTTGAAGCAAGTGAAGATCAACATTCCACTCCTTGATATGATCAAGCAAGTTCCTACTTATGCAAAGTTCCTCAAAGACTTATGCACTGTGAAAAGAAGGATTAAATTAAGCAAGAAAGCATTCCTCATCGAGAAAGTCAATGCCATCATTGAGAATAAGGCAATGGTGAAGTACAAAGATCCAGGTTGTCCTACCATCTCAGTCTAGATTGGAGATTCATTCGTGGAAAGGGCTTTGTTAGATTTGGGAGCTAGTGTGAATTTGCTTCCATATTCAATCTATAAGCAATTTGGATTGGGAGAGCTTAAGGCTACTACTACTCTCTTTAGCAAACCGTTCGATTAAAGTACCCAGAGGAGTAGTCGAAGATGTTTTGGTGCAAGTTGAAAAGTTCTACTACCCAGTGGACTTTGTGGTGTTAGATACAGAACCATTGAAAAAGGGTATGAATTATGTTCCAATTATGCTTGGGAGATCCTTCCTTGCTACAGCCAATGCTCTTATTAACTATCGAAATGGATTGATGCAGTTATCTTTTGGGAACATGATAGTGGAAATGAATGTCTTCAATTTATGCAAGCAACCAATGGACCATGATGATGTGGAAAATGAGGAAGCATGCCTTATAGAGGCCTTGGTGCAAGAACACACATAAAAGTTAATGGAAGAAAATATAGATGAATTTTTCTTAACAATCGTTAAGGAAGAATGTGTTCAAGTTGCTACAAAATGGAAAGAAAAATATACGATCCAATCTTTGAACAGTGTTGAGAATGATGAAGAAAACAAAAAGGAAGAGGTTGAGATCAGCAAACCAGAGTTAAAGTCCCTACCACATAGTTTAAAGTATGTTTATTTAGAAGAAAATGAAGAAAAACTTGTGGTAATTTCAGCTACATTAACTGAAGAGCAAGAAATTAAACTTTTAAAGGTGCTTAAAGAGAATTTCGGTTAAGAAGGTGTGTTCATGGAAACTATGGTCATAGTAATTCCTTAAGTGGAACTTAACATAGTCTCTTTGAGAGCTAAGATATGTTAATTGAGCACACAATAGGAGGATCTGTAATTCAATGATGGTAGAGGTAGTCTTGAAAGACTGATAACTTTCACCTTGTTAAACTACGGATATTGGTTCGTAGGGAGACTAAACACAATGAATAGCAGGTCACAAACCCAAACACTTGGTGTCTTGTTGTTATTTATATAGGATATTGGAGTTCAGTTGATTCTTTGTAGTGGGATATTGAATCAACTTTAGAATTGGATTATGATGGAGTCAGTATTCCTATAGGTCTTAGTGGTCCCCGTTCTGAACTCATATACCTTGTTGGCATAGGTTATGAGGGTCAGATTAACTCTAGGTTTACTTTTGTGTATAAGGGTGTTTTGGTAATTACACAATATTGCATAGGAGTAAGTGAACAAGGTCTTTGGATTTGGCTAATTGATTAATTATTAGAACTCATTTTAGGTTAGATTAAGTTATCCAAGCCCATGTGGGTTCCAGTCACTTATGCCCATTTAAGAACCCTATAAATACTCCCTAGGGGTTAGGGTTTCCATAGCTTGGTCTTCCACCATCCAGAAAGATAGAGAGTCATGGCTTCTACTTTCTTTTCCTCCCCACCAAAACTATGTCAAGATCAAGGTTCGAGTCATCGAGTAGAAGACTTCGAGTTTACGAGACTTCTACGGTTTCAATCTTCATCTTCACCGTGTGGATTTGATTCAGGAACATTTGAATCTGAGGTATGATCAGAACTTGGGAAACTAAGAGATCCGGGTTTTTCCCATCATGTACTACTACTATGTCATGTTATTTAGATTCAAGAATGATACAGCAACGTATCGACAACTTGTAATTTTATTTGTTTTCTTTTTAATTTAATTATTGTACCCTTCATGTTACACGCCTCCTTTTTTATGGGGCCCAGTTATAAGCTATCTTTTACTTATAAAAAAATGGATTTAAAATTAATTGAAACATTTTCCTTCAAATTTTAAGAAAAGAAAGAATTTTTTCCAATGTTCAACATTGAACTATTTTGGTGAGCTTATATTTAAAGTATACCATCTTGTGACAAAATCTTAGTATCATATTAACCTCTCAAAATAAAAATGAATAACAGATTTCATAATTAACTGATACAAGAAACACATTTTGTTTGGCACAACCCCCAAAACATTTGCAAGAAACACCAAAGTTGTATACCAATAAAATAAAATAAAAAGCTTCAATATTTAAGTGAAAACCAATATGAGAAAAGGGAAAAAAAGAAGAGTAATATTAAATTATATATTCAACAATATTTGATATAAATTTCTGTCAAATTTAAAACATTTTACTATACAGATATTTACAAACATATTTGACCTACATGAATAAATAATAATGTGGACAAAAGGAAACGTGTCAATTTTTAAGGTTGTGTTTAGTACCCGAAAAGTATTAAGGAAAAAAAAATAAATATTAAAAAAAATTATTTTCTCATGTTTAGTTGTTATGTAGAAAATTCCAAAATAAGTTAAATATAATTAAAATTAGTTAAAAATTTATTCATTTTAAATTATTTAATCTTTATATTGATGAATTAAAATAAATAAAATGAGTTTGAAGTAATAAATAAAAACAATTTATCAATTTTAACTCTATTTTTTCTTTCTTTCCATATATATATATATATATATATATATATATATATATATATCAAAAAGTGCTTGAATATAAGATAAGAATAAAAAAAATTAATAAAAAATATTTTCATACGAAAAAAACTATACTTCATGTTTACGAGAGATATCCTTTTGACTCAAATAACAGAATCCTAGACTCCTGACGAAGCCTTCAATCAGAGTCGAATGATGGTAGATGAAAAGGCACTATGCCCAATAATGAGCCATGATGGATGAAAAGAGCATTAAAGTTTTGAAAACCTAAAAGCAACAACAGAGGACCCCCAATCCATTTTTGGCCATAGAAACCTCAAACAATGAGGACCAAGATTGTTTGTCATCCTGATACAGACATCAAGAATTAAATTCAATCCAAAAGTTTTTGAGTGAATAAGACATGTACGCATGCCGATTCCATATTAGATTTTTTTTTTTTTTTTTTCCTTACAATATGGTTGAAATACATACAACAAACATACATAACCTATATTTGTTTACATTTATATTCTCCCTCTATCATTAATTTAAATTCATGTTTGGTAAAACTGAAATAATTATTATTTAATTCTTACTTTAACTATTAAAATTATTTGATAAAATTAATTTAAAACATATTTTAAATAATTAAATTAATATATTTATTTTTATAAATTATAACTAGAATAAAGGGAATTAATTAACAGTAAAAATAATAGAATAACAAAAAAAATCATAAAAATAATTGAAATAAATAAAAATAAATATATGAACTTAAAAATAACTTAATTAATTTTACTTATTACTTAAAATTAATTTTAATGACTTAAATTAAGTTCTTAAATCACTTTAACTCAACCACTTACTCTCCTCACAGTAATTCTATAAAAGTTACATGGAAGCAAATCCAATCCTTACGCCAACCAATGTAGCCATAGGGCCGTGTAGTTTCTGGAGAAGCTGCGCAGAGCACCAATCATTCTTCAAGTTTATAAAGCTTGCTGGACAACTCAATATGGACATTAGCACACCAAAAACTGTGTTTTTTTTTTTAAACAAATATATCTCCTTAGAATTACAAGACAAGCACGAAATCCAAGTCCAACCCCATAAGGGATTAAATGTGTGTGAACAAATCATTTTGAACCTAACGCAAACGACAGCTTCGGTCTGGATTTGTTCTTACCCAAAAGTTTCATCTGGTTTGCCCGTTCTTCCTCCTCTTCCTGTTTCTTTCTTCGCAGAGCCTCCTCCTTTTGTCTTTGGATTTGTTCCAACTCCCGGTATCTTTCCTCCTCTCTCCGCTGCTGCTCCAAGGCTTCCCTTTTCTGGGATTCTTCCACCCTTCTCCGGTTCTCTTCAAGCATCTTTTCCAGCTCCTCTTTCTCCCTTCGAGCTTGTTCCTGTGAAAACAATTTAAAATAAATGAGAAGCAATCAAAATTATATGTATTGCAGTGCAAATTCTTCAATTGCAAACCAGAGGTAACATAAGATCACCACAACAGGAATAGCTGGGTTTTTGCTCAAAAGCTGCCATTTTCCGGGGGCTCTCCCTAGTGACGGTAAAAATGGTAAAGAAGAAAGGAGGTGGCCCAATAACACCAAAGTATTTCTCTTACAGGCTAAGCATGGGCCTTCATAGATTAGCTTTTTCTTACTCCATATCCTATAAAATACAAGGGTACTTCATCTGAGAACCCAATTGCATGAGCAAATAAATAGAAGACAATGTATGAGAAAGTTATAACTTTTTTCATTGTTCTGTATAAATAAGGGTCAAGACTTAGTGGGAAAGGAATAAAAAAGAAAAGATTATTTCCCAAGCACCCAAACAAGTATCAGTGCACCATGATGACAGAAACATAAACATGCCTTTCAAATTATTTCCAGAAAATACTTGCCTCTTTCTGTCTAGCCTCAATAAGAGCAGCTTCCTTCTCTTTCTCCAGTTGAATTGCAACCTCATCCAGGAGCCTCTTCCGACCCTCCTCCAGGCGCCTCTGTATTTCCAGCTTGATCTCCTCAGAGTTCAAGCTCTCTTCAACTTTCTTCCGAATTGCCTCTTCCACTCTCCTTGTAGTTTCTTCTTCAATAAGTTTCAGTTCAGCTTCCTGTTGACGCCTGATAACAGGAAAAAAAGTTAAGGGGAAAGTAGCCACTGTTGTGGAGGGGAAAATGCAGCACTTTTGATTTTCAACATCTTTGAACCAGACAACAGTTGAAATTGAAACAATGATCAAGATGGCAAACGTCATTTCCACTTTTTTCCACTTCTTACATCATGTAACATAACTACAATGAAAGGCAAACTAACCTTTATGTTAATGAAGGCACTAAATACATGTTTATGCTTATACTTATAAGGCATACCTCTAATTGATGACCAAATAAATGAGTTTCAAAACTGGTGAACAGTAGATAAACGACGCACCAATTGATCATCAAATATAACAAGTTGAACTATAGCAGTATCTTCCTTCAGAAAAGCCTGTGGAGAAGAATGTCAAGAAACCTGTCGCAGTTTTAAAACTAACAATCACCGAAATACTCCAATCCTTGTATTAAGATACAGTTTTGACAATCAGAAGTCTGAATGTTGTGTAATAAATTGCTTTTTCTCTTAGTATTGAGTGTTGGGTGCATAAAGCAAAGGCAAATGAACTAGTGATTCTATGCCAAGAAAAGCATGAAATTTTAAATTGACAGAAGGAACCCCTGAGGCTGCAAGTTGGTCAGGTTGGATCAGGTTAAACATTAAACCTGGGTCAGCCAAGACTGATGTAAGTTGGATCCCTTTTAGGCCATATCTGATAGGTTAGAAGTGAAAGAATAACCATAAAGATATATAATACAACTAAAAAACACTTTATTCTTCACTAAAAATGAACCCCAAGGTGGCTAATCAAATAATTATTTTATCATTCTGTTGGATCTCTCCTAACTGTGCCATAATCAAAATGTCATGTTATAGATAGGCCTCTTAAGCGGAAAAATGGGAAATGGGATAAGTACAGTAGTTACACTTAGGATTTCCCAAAATAATACCAACCCACCCGCTACAATAACTACATTATGATCTTGGTAGGTTGTATTCCAAGTATTTTCCATAAACCCATGATGATTATATAGCCCAGGCACAGTCCAATCCTCTGTCCTAAAACACTAATCTGAAGCCTAACCATTTGGTAGGGTTGGTCTTGAACTTAGCCAGCCCAGAAAACATCAAGGGAACCCATAACCATATCCTCCTAACAAGGGAGGCTAAAAAGCATATGAACAACAGTCATATAATTCCATCCATATATGCAAGGATGTCTAATTAATACTCGTACCATTGATTTCTTACAAAGCATTTCAGTAACTCAAGAGAATGGATTTTGCATCTGTTAACCTACATCCGTACATCCCTATTAACATGGGTAGTTTTTGATGTTATAAAATATAGACAACTGGTATAAATGCCCCTGGTCTTGCAAATGCTTTTATGGCATGCAATTAAGTCTTTCAGGAGAAACATTTCAGGGAAGCAATTCATGATATAAAACCAAAGAGTATGATGAAAAGAAAATAAATGAGAAAATGGAAGAAAAGAAAAAATGGACGAGAATAAAAGATAGGTTTCAGCTTATTAAAATTCTCACATAACTTTCCAATCTATTTCTCTTCTTTTCTCTCCTACATAAAGAATGAAGAACTGGAAAATGCACAAGTTTCTAAATAGTTTTCACTATATTTGATTTTTCTTGGCATGTATTTTTCAAGGTAAACCAAACAAGATATTTTGAATTTTTACCTACTTTTTTTCCTTTCCCTGCTACTTTCTACGATTCAAACAGAGCCTCAGAGTTTAGTACACAAGGAATATTCCCTAAGTTGAGAAAAATAACTTCATTTACAAGCTCCTTAATCTAATATCATGGATTACTAGCACATTACCATCATGATGCCAGAAATCTCATATAAAGCATTAAAACTCTGTGATTGGATTACTGTCAATTGAAACAAAAAGCCATTAATCACCTACTATTTTTTCTTTTTAACCATCAATAGTACTTTTTTTAGCATGTTAATTGGAAGCAAAAAGAAAACATGGCAAATTGCAGACAACAATAAACACTTTTTGGTCTGGAAAAGAGATGAGGACCTGTTTCTTTATCTTGTTAAACAAAATTAGCAGCCAATAATTTTTTAGCCTAGCACATTCTCCCTGGGCTAAGCTTTTCCCTTTACAGCTCAGCAATGGCCTGAGCCTGTGAATAGTGCACAATGCTTAAATAGTCAGAAAAGAATCATAATGCTCAAGGGTTCTCAATTTTCATGAAATGCACAAGTTCTTACTTCCACTTCTACAGCTAGGAATCGCCAACTTTTTCTTCTCTTAACTTTGTAAAAAATGCTAATTTAATATTTAAGCCTCACTTTTTTCCTAGAAAAAGCAAACAGATATATTAAATGATCTTTGGAAAATGAAACTAGTCATGAGTGAAAAAGATAAGATGATGTTTAGAGAAATGTGCATGTTTTTTTAGTACATATAGCCCAAGATCCCCATTACCTGTTGAATGCATTGCTAATTAATATTGTTGATACAATCTCAGAGTTGTATGTAAAACCAAATCTCATTGTCCTTATTACCAATAAGGTGTATGCATTAACAAAAAAAAGACCATGTCCCATCTATAATAACAATAATACAAATCTCAATGTCCTTATTGCCAATTGCAAAAAAGGACCATGTCCCATCTATAATAATAATAATAATAATGCAAATCTCATTGTTCTTATTGCCAATAAGGTGTATACATTAACAAAAAAAGGACCATGCCCCATCTATAATAATATAAATCACATGAAAATTAAATAATAAGAAAACCATAAAATTCAACTCTAATTTAATATTTAAGTATCACTTTTTTTCCTAGAAAAAGCAAACATATATATTAAATGATCTTTGGAAAATGAAACTAGTCATGAGTGAAAAAGACAAGCTGATGTATACAATCTCAGAGTCATGTAAAACCAAATCTCATTGTCCTTGTTACCAATAAGGTGTATGCACTAACAAAAAAAAGACCATGTCCCATACTCCCATCTATAATAATAATAACACAAATCTCAATGTCCTTATTGCTAATTGCAAAAAAGGACCATGTCCCATCTATAATAATAATAATGCAAATCTCATTGGCAGTAGTAATAATAATAATATAAAATCACATGAAAATTAAATAATAAGAAAACCATAAAATTCAGAGTAATAAAATTAATTATGTCATTGTCAATAGTTTCTAATTATGTTTCTCTCTCTCTTCTAAAATCCAACTCTCTCATGCTTAATCAAATAATATTCAATATTATCATCACTTCCTCTAATGAATCATAATCATATCTAATTGTTCTACTATCCTTTCCTTTAGTGTTAATGTTCACCCATTCTTGTTCTTCATCCACTAATTGCAATGATCATTTTCCTTTATCTATAAATAATAAGATTAGCCACTACAATGGCCTATAATTTTTTCATTTCTACTTCTTAGGGTATGTTTGGTAACTATTTTCTAAAATAATTTTTTGTTCTCCAAAATAAAAAAACAAGAAAACATATTTGGCAACTAGAAAACAGAAAACAATTTTATGTTCTTAAAAACAAAAAACAAGGTGTTTTCATAGAACATCTTTTAGTTATTTTTACTTGTTTGCATTTATTTTCTAAGGGTTATTTTAAAAAACAATTATACAAATGTGGAGAATGACTAAAAATAAAGATCTACATATAAAAGTTATTTTTAAAACATATTTAAAAACATAGAAAAAAAGTTAAAAACATTTCAGATTCCCAAATAGGCATTTGCTCTATAAAACATCAGAGAATGGTTTTCAAAAATTATTCTCAAAAACTGCTTTTCAGATATATTTTCAAAAACAGTTACTAAATAAGGCCTTAACCTCTTCTTTCCCTTTCCATTTAAAGGGTTAATTAGTAACCAACTAAGCCATTACTTTGTAAGAAGTTTGACCCTAGTCTTGGATGCAAGGCAAAACTTATAAATCCATAAAATAAAAAAATAAAAAAAATAAACAAACCACAAAAGCACAACTCATTAAAAACATTGAATATTCAGACTTAAACCTCTTATAAGAGATATACAGAAAGCTCAAAAAGACCTAAAGCCATTAAAAACCTTTTTTGAGTATTTGAGGCTTAAGCCTCAATAGACTCAAGGCTATAACCTCAATAGACACGAGGCTATAACCTCAAGGTTGTAAGCCTAGAAAAAGTGAGGCATAAGCCTCTATTACCCTATGTCAAGGTCATAGCCTCAATGCTAATTTCCAGAACCTAGCATTGACGCGAGCATCAAGGCTTAAGCCTCAACAGATTTTTAAATCACTACCAAATCATATTACAAAAAACCAAGGGGCACAGACCAAACTCATCATCCTTACCAACAAGAAGGAATTCAAAATCGCACGTGAATGAAACTTAACAAAATTTAAATCCCATAATAGACCTAGAACCAAAATCTTGCAACTTATAGAATGTCGCTCGACCCTTAAGTTTAGTTTCTCCAAACCCTAATAAAAACCATACAAATTTAATCTATGGACTTCCAAAATACAACAAAAGTCAATAATGTGATAAGAGGAAAATTGGAAAAAAAAGAAAAAAAAAGGCATAGGGAAGTTAGATTTTACCTAAAGATAAAAACAACTCGAGGAAAAATACAATATAACTTAAAACAAGGATGTGAGGTGATTGAATACCTTTTCTTCTCTTCTTCTTCTTTTCTCACTTTTTCGCTGGCATTTTTGTGATCTACTGACCCAAGACTTGGACTAGAAGATTTATGCATAGGAGACAGTGATGTAGCACTACTTTTTTGTCTCTTGTATCGCCTCGGTGTTGGAGAACGGCTTTTACGATGTCTTGGAGATGGTGATCGACTTTTACGGCGTCGTGGGGAGATAGAACGACTTTTTCGTCTGTATAATAACAAAAGATATTTAAGAATGACAGAATTTTGGACATAATAGAATGTGTATAATAAAAAAGCTTCAAGCCAACCCACCATCTAGCATGATAATATAGAAGCATATACAGTTACCTCATGCATTGTTAAGAATAACCTTTGTGTGCTCCATCTTTTATCACATGAAGAAGCTAATGTCACAATCGAGCAACAAAAGGACACCCATCGGCACCTATCACCTGCTCACTTCCCATATAATGGGGAAGAAACTGAGGTTTTTTTTTTTTTTTTTTTGGGGGGGCAGGGGGGGATTTATTTTCTTTTCTTATAGAAGGAATGCATTCTATCACTATTTTGCTGCAAATATTTGTTTTTGGCATCTTTCTGGTTTCCATGTGAAAGATAGGTTTCCAAACAGTCAGATGGGCCATCCAGATATTGTCGATTGTCTAAAAACTGAGCAACATAATCATCAACTCGAGGAACAAAGGGCCAATACTTGAACATCAGCATGATGGAAATCAATCATAAGCATGTAAATGATCAATTTTCTGATTAAAGGTGGAGAACCTCCGGGCAGCAAAATCATATGCGTTCTCAAAGTACACAATCTAACTACCAATCTCTCGTCTGCTTGAACATGTAAAACAGAGAAGCCAAAATAATAAGCAATTACAAACAGAAAAATCACATCAACCATGTTTTTTGAGCTGTAAACTCAAGTTTGTCATACTTTATGTAAAGTCACGACTTCGGATTAATACGAGAAGTACTTGATTTTCTACACTAAACTGAGAGTTATCCAAAAGGAAGATCTAAAGGATTTTTGTATTCTCAGTGGACTATAAGAGCATTTTCTTTCTCTTTTTTGCACAGCAGCTAAAGCTTTGTCTTTTAAATTACAAAGAAGAATCTCTGTATTGAAAACAATAATCCAACATCGAACATTCCCCAAAATTCTCCACAAATTCTCATCCTACAAGCAATTTTCCAAGCAATAAATCATTATCCTCAAAGGGAGGGATCAACGATAAGAAAAGGATAAGCTGCGTACATATAACCCGAAGGTTTTGGATTTTGATTCCGGATGAGAGATATGGAGTCAGTCACCATCTTTCTAAAAATTGCTCATCAAAAATTCACAAAAATAAATAAATAAATCAAGCAAAGCATCGAAAACCAACGGGATCACCTGCTATGAGAATAGGATGAATAGGGAGAACGGCTTCGATCTCTCCGGCTCCTCCTGCCATACCTGTGGCCCACCGGCGAGGGCGAATACCTCCGCCGGTACGATGGCGATCGAGACAAATCCCGCGGCATCTCGAAGACAGTATACAACACAATACCTTCTCAGCTGCCAAAAAAAAAAAACAAACAAACAAACAAAATAAATCAACAAACCTGGCGTTTGGATAGCGAGAAAAAAGAGGAAAATGAAGGAAAACAGTGAAAACCCTACCTATTAAAACGATCCGAGGGATTCAGAAAAGGGAATACTATCATGAGAAGCGATTAAAATAAAAATTGAAACCCTAACCCCACAGAGACGCTGAAGAAGAGAGCGGCGACAAAGAGGTAAAGGCTTTACTTGAAGGAGTTTTTGAGCTTCAGATTAGCCCTGTAACTATCTGTTGTGGGCCCGTAGCAGTAAACCATTGCTTGGGTTTGGGGTCTTTTAATTTTGTTTTAATTCTAAAAAATTAAATTACTTTTTATTTTAATTATAAGACAAATAAATTTGTTTTGTTATTTTTATTAATCAAAATTAAAACGATTTTATTTTATTATTATTATTATTGGTTTAATTATTTCTAAAAATCAAATCATGATTCTACGCGGAAGAGAGGAATAAAAATTCAAGTGAAAATGAGATTTAGTTAATATCGAACTGTTTTAAAAAATGATTTTTAATTTAAAAAAAACGTTTAATAACTAAAAATTATTTTTTATTTTTTATTATTAAGATCAGAAAATAGAATGTTTTCAGAAAATATCTCTTTAGTTATTTTCTATTATTTTCTAATGATTGTTTTAAAAAATAATTAAAAATAAATTATTGTACATAAAAATTATTTTAAAATTTGTTTTAAAATATTTTAAGTTTTCAAATATATTTTTATTCTATAAAATATCATAAAATAGTTTTCAAAAATTATTCTTAAAAACCGTTTTTGAAGACTATTTTTTAAAATAGTTACCCAAGCGACCTCATAGTTTCCACAATTTTTAATTTTTATTTTCGTTCTAAAAAATAATTTAAACACATTAATAAATGGAAATAAGCTTATTTTTTATTCCAACAATCCAAACATGACCTAAGTATTAATAGGAGTTAGATATATGATATATCAATAATATAACCTTTTTTTTTTATTAAAGTGAATAGTTAAATAAATAAATAAAACATACCTAGATTAAAAAAATTTTAAAAAATCCCAAAAATAATCTAATTTTACGTTATTTATAAAGTCTTAACAAGATAAGTGGTATTATTTTTATTTTTTAAAATATCTAATCATAAAATCTTAATATGGCCATCAAAACATATCCAAACAAACTTCCTTCAATTACCTTCAATTTTCAAAAATATATTAAGATTAAGATGAACTAATTAAATCTAGAAAAATTATTAATAGAAATAAGATTGAAATAATAATTTTACAAAAATAAAAAGAAATGAAGGTATGGGAAAAAGTGGTAGGTTTTAAGCCAAACCAAAATTTTTGAAAATTTTGTTTTTAATTTCACTTTTAAATTTTAATTATATTTTTACCTCGAGAAGACTTAAATGATGTTTTTTTTTTTTTTTGTTTTTTTTTTTTAAATAAAAAAGACTAAAATATTTGAAGTTTTTATTAAGTTAAAAGTAACTATTGACATCACTCAATATTGAATTATTTTTAAATTGAGGGAAAGAACAAGAAGCAAGTTTTATCTTTTGTGGTAGAAATTTATTTTAAAAATAATTTTATACAAAGAATATTATATTTAAAAGACAACATAAATCCAATAATTCTCGATTTTTTTAAGCAAGAAATAGTCTTTTATGCATTTTCGCTTAAGGAATTTGTGGTGCCTTTTTGGTCCAAAATTTAATTATTTTTTAATCCTTCGATAACAACTTTTCAATTTTAATTCAATTAATCCTATAAAGAAATTAATAATAATCCAACACAATCCAGACAAAGGATTTTTTTTACGGGGAAACCACTCATACAACATGTGAATGTAAAAAGTTCGAATCAACAATTCATTATTTGAAAAAGTATCACATAAAATTACTCAACAACTCTCCTAATTACATTTAAGTAAAAATAATTTAAGTAAAATTATTTTAACAAATTGACTAAAAAGATGTGTGGGAAGATGCAATACAAAGTGCTTTAAAAGAATAAGCCCTCACCAACATTTACTTTTAAACTACACTAAAGAGTAGGTGGTAAAACTTAATACTTATTACTTAATGATTTAAGTTAACTTTAAGTAAATTATACTTAAGTTATGGACTTAAAATTTGTTTTTTAATTTTTAATTTAAATATAAAAGTTATTTGATAAAACTAACTTAAAATTCATTTTAAATCATCAAGATAATATATTTATTTTTATAAATTATAATTAAGAGAAGTGAGGTCGAGTAATAATGAAAGTTGTGGAATAATATAGGGGATCGTGAAAGCAATTAGAGCAAATAAGATAAAAAAGTAAAATAAAAATGTGGACTTAAAAATAAGTAAATTGTTTTACTTATTACTTAAAATTATTTTTAATTTTAAGTTATTTTCCTAAATATACTTAATTTACTTAATGACTTAAATTAAGTTATTAAATCACTTAAGTTACTAAATTGGTTTACCAAATATTCGCTAACACTTCTTCAAAAGGTCCCAATTCAACATATATCAAACATAAGAAAATCAAGTTAGTCCATTATTTTATACCTTGAAGTTATTATTATTATTAGTACTTGATTTTATTCTTTTGTACTTTAATATGATCGATTGTACCCTCATTTAACGGTCTAGATTTCAACATATACTTTCAACAATCAAAAGTGAAACATCCATAGGGACTCGAACTTTCCCTATACAAAAGTCATTCACATACATGATCATAAAAAATAGTTCATTATTTGGGGAGTTTTTCTTGTTTAACAAAAGTAATAAAAGTGGTTTCTACGGTAGATGAAGACATAAATCAAAGGCCACAAATGACAGAAAGCTTACAATAATTCAGATTTCAATAAATATGATCTTCATCTTGAAGGAAGACCAGACCACTAACCAGTAAATAATTCCCAGACTGGAAAAGAAATGTAAGTTGTTCAAACACTTGATCAGAGTCCAGAACCCAACAAATACTCCAGCACCCAAAGAAAACATCAAATTTAAAGAGGCTTTGAAATGCATCTACAGAATCAAGATGGGAAAATCCCCAGCATCATGAAAAAAAGATTGCCCCACCATAATTAACTCATCAGTCATGCTCCAAAACAAAAAGGAAAGAACTAAATTGAGCCCAGAAACACAATTGGAAGAATTGACAGAAGCCAAAAAGAGCATGATAAGCATCAGCAGCAATCTAGAAGGAGCAACAGAAAGAGTCGACTATTGAATTCATCTGATCGGCATTACACAACAACCTCATGCAGGCTTACAAAACACTGAAGAGCAAAAGCAAAAGCTGCAAAACACTTCCTGAAACATTATTATTAAGAGTGAAAGCAATCCCCTTCTTTATGGGCAGGAGGCATAAAAAAACCCTCAACTTTTCATTTATTTCAATGATATTCCTAGACTTGGTGTGTTTGTGTTTCCTTAAAAGTCCAAAGAGGGAAGAAAAATACAAACCGAACAGAAAAATGTTCAAGTAATTGCCAGTGTACTCTCCTCACTGATCCAAATATAGGGAGGATTTTAGCTTCAGTAACTGACATCTATCTATTCATACATCTCACAGTAGTCCTCTAGGAATACCAAAATCATCAAGATGCACTAACAAGCCTTCCAGGAATAAGCCACTTTAATTGAGGTCTCTCTACCACTCAACTTTCAGGTGCACCCAAATTTTGAACTTCAAATTTAGAATTAACATTGGCTACATTGACAGCAAAGAATTTTGTATTGAATACTAGAAACTACATTTTGAACTTAACATTACAGTTAAATTATAGGCATTTCAAAGATAGAATTAATTTGGGCAAGTTGACTGAGGTTTGCAGCAATGATGAGCTCCAGACAGCCAGCCATGAAGTGATAAATGTAACCGTTACTTCTAGTTAAACCCATTGAACCAATCAACATGCTAAACACAAATTCACATCACTATTGTACAATAAACTTCAAACAACCAAAGTCATCATAGAAAATAATTAACCTGAAAAAAATACAAAATAGAAGAACCAAAGCCACTAACACAATACTTGTCCCCAATGTCTAACCAATTTCCAGTAGAAAGAAGTCACATTGTTGAAACATATCTTTTGATTCATGCAATTATGATTGACCAGATTAGAGATTCTTCAGGAAGAATACAAATGGCATGATTTCTGAAGCCCCAGTTACATGAATGTAAATTAAAAAGCAACAGACACAGAGCATCACTTACTGCAGTTTCATCATTTTTTTTTGATAAGATAATATCTATATTCTCTTTCTTTTCTTTTCTTGGTAGTTGTATTCACATTCATTTATTCATACTTTAAAATTGAGAGAATCTTGGGAAGCAGATTATAAAAAGATAAGAGAAAACATATCAATTGAAGAAGATGAGGACACTGTCAATTTTTTACTGCAAGTTATTTGAAAGATAAACAATTGGCATCAGAACAGAAGAAATAAAATCATCACTATTGAAATGTCATTCACCTCAATAATCACTGCCACAATCAACAAGATCAGTGGCATCCCTCATTTAGGACATAAGTGAATATGGGCCCTGACAGATAATCACATCCATATGCATTGCTTGGTGCCCCATTGCTTACTAGCATTTTTTCTCATCCAATTTCTTGGGAGTTGCCTCCTTCTTTCAAAGGTTCTTAGACCAGTTGGCAAGGTTCTTGTGCAGGAGACAGCAAGAAGGACCTGTCAGCTCATTCTGGTGCATCTCAAAGAAATGGAACTGGAGAACTTCCAATGGGATGGAGTTGTTTGTGTTGATTATGGAAGACATAATCTTGAAATCTTTGTTTCCTTGGTCTAAGGATTTTCTTTGGGGAGGATAGTTTGACATTTCTTGATTTCATTGCTATGGTGGGGCCAACATAAGGCCTCTTGGCCTGGCCTACTCTCTTTTTTTCCCCCTCTTGAGTGATCTATGTGTAGTTTACTTATGCCCCCTTTGTACTGATTTCATATATATTATTGCTCAATAAAAAAGGAACACAATAATGAAAAAGCTGCATGGTCATAGAAATATGTCAAAGCAACAAAAATCTCTATTTTCTTTTGATGTGCCTCAGTTATTTTGCACCTGAAAAACACTCAAACACACTTCTAATCACCGATACGAAAGGAAGATAGCTCAGCTGAGCTAAGTAAAAAGAAATGATCATAGATAATCACTTAAGAAGATACCTGAGAATAAATTGGGCATGACTGCCAGTTGTCTGTCTGTGAAGTGGCTCTTTATAGAACAGTAGGGTGAATAAAGGTTATAAAGATGAAACAAGTCAATAACTAATCTCCCAACAAACAAAGAAATGGAACCCTCAAGGTATTAGGAGAGGCATCACATGGGAGTAATGGTGGCTCCTAAAAGTATGCACACACATCCAGAATCTGATAACAAACAAAGAAAACCTAGATTGAAAGGATAGTGTTCTTGTGAAAAAGGACCGTTGGGGGGTCAACACTAAATGTAAATCATCTTATCAAATGGGTTGGATCACCACAAGCGGTTGCATTTAAATATCTTATTCTTCATCACTTAAATACATGGAAGAGTGGGAGGAACAATGACAGTTCCTAAAATGTTTGCAAGGCCTTAGTATGGTAGAAAGAAACTTTGCCAAGATAAACCAGACAACAATGTTACATCAAGTCTGATAATTTCCTTTATTACCAGCATCATATTGCTGAAAAGTATACTTTTTTGTATACCCAAGATCAGACAAAAAAAGGTTCAGAAGCATGTATATTGTGAAATGTGGAAGCATAAACACTTTCATTTTATAAGAAGCATAACATAACAATGCAAGAATAACAATTTAAAACAGAAAGAATGAACAGTCCTAAAGCCAACACAAAGAGATATCCATACAATAACAATGCAATTGAAGAAGGAAAAAGAAAAAGAAAAACCAAGGCTTTCCATCACGATATTTGTAGACTAACAAAGAAGTTTAAAGAAAAAAACAAAAAACAAAAAAAAAAAGGACAAACCATGGGCCTCCAACAAGGAGGATTATAGTTACCCTTACAAAAATGAAGAATCCATGTCCTCCCTGCTTTTGCAAGATTTTCTGCCACCCAAGTGAAATTCTAGGGATCTGAAAAAACAAACCTTAGGATTTCATGGGAGATTCAAAATCTAGGAATCCAACTATGGAGACCTAGGATTTCATGGAGTGTTCAAAATTTGCATTGTAAAAGGCGACCATATCTGCAGGGTGCCCTGCTTCTATTCCTAGAGGTGTAGGTAATGAGCACAAAAGATTCACCCACAACCATAAAAATTGCTCAACACAAAATAAAGACCTCCATAACTCTTCAAAAAGGGATAATATCTTGACTAAATGGTTGATAAACTGATCATTGTTTTAAACAAAGCCAGCATAATGCCCTTCCTTTGGTTTGTAAAGGCTACACCAACACCCATCTGTCCAGGGTATCAAGCAAGATAATCCTCCTCCAAAGCACCTCCACTAAATAAACTTTGAATTCAGAGGCCCTAGTGTTCCTTTCCACAAAATAAGGACGTCAAATGCCCAAATAACTATACTCCTCTTTCCCCAAATAAAACGCTAAGAGAAAAAACCAACTTGTTAGTGATGTCTCTTCCCACCCCTCACAGGATATAAACTCCCACCACCACCCCACCCCAGAAGAAAAAAAAAGGAAAGAAAGAAAGCCTTCATCATCTCCAATAAAAAATGTGGCAGTGCAAAAACAAAGTGGCCTGCAGTCAAAATCCTGGCATGACATAACATAGGCAAATATGAACAACATCTTGACTATCCTATGGGGCATTGTCCAGAATAAAGCTTTGATCTGGACAGGTACTTTGGCTCTCCAGATGAGCTTATCAAATGAAAGGCGGTTACATGATCACTAATAGAAAGATGCTTGAAATACAGTTTAGAAAAGGAACCTTTCCCATGCAAAGGCAAAATCTTTCACCAGGAGATATTCAGATAAGTAAACATTTTAAAAGAATGAAGTATGCAACATCATCAGTTCGAGCCATGTGCATTTTTAAAGAAATCAAAGCCTCTTGTTTAGATAGGTTTCTGAAAAATTTGAAGTTCTGACGGACCAGACATCGTGATAAAGGTATCCATATTTGTTGCTATAAGAAAGAGGCAAGGAAAGGCTATATTCATCCCGCATACTTATCATACCACATCAGTCCCTAAAAAAATGAGGCAATTAGCTCTTTCTGAAAAATCGTAGTTCTCCCTTAATATGCTTTCTCTAACAGGCTAACAGCTACCAAAAGGAAATTGCTAAACGTCATTATTTCTATTTCAAAATTTTTACAACATTTTTAGGGAATGAGCAATTTGTACACAATCTTTTCAAAGGCTTGATATGAACTTGCAGTTGTCCAGTAAAGAAATTGCTTTTTGCAGTACTTCAAAGCATATAATGCACATACGTATGAAGGCATTTCCATGTCACTTGAACATAGAGTGTATTAGAGAAGAGCCTTGCAAAATGATTGCATTAACAATTCTTCAGAAAAATACATACTAATCATTAACAAAATTTCATTTCAATTGATATCATAACTATGAACTTCTACTGAACAAAATCAAACAAGATTACATTGAAAAGGCATTAAAATTTCACTTCTGAGTAATATCATGAATGTGAACTTATAATGAACAAATTCAAACAAAATTACATGGAACCCATTAAATTACCCAAAAAAAAGCCGAATCCCATAGTCCTCCAAATCACTATCTCTTAATCGCTTTTCTTCCTCTTCTTCTTACTCTGCTGCTCCTCCGAATACTCGACTCCTCCCTCTTCAACCTCCGCACTCTTCCTCATCTTCTTCTTCTTCTTCTCGTGACTCCCCTTTGCACTCTCTGTTTCTATATCATATTCATTGGTCAGTTCGGGAAGTCGAGGGTTTTCGTGACCCTCCTTGGCTCGTTTGTGCTTGCGGCCGGATTTTGAGCCTTTGAGCTCTCTGTGGAGTTGAGTTAACTCGTTGAACGCCTCCACAGTGCGGCGGAGGTAGGCGGCCACGGCCTGGGAGGCTCCGGTCTCGGCGGCCACAAAGGTTGTGAGAACTGAGGTTGCTTTGGAGAGAGAGATTGGATTGGAAGACGTCACTCTTCCTGAAATCGTCTTCATCCTCCAGGGTTTGAAACTAAAATGCTCTTCAGATTCGCTTCGTCTTCCTTTTCTTCTTTTTTATTTTCCCCTTTGTTTTCCCCTCAGTTTCTCTTCAACCAAACGTAAAAGCCAAACAAGGTCTCAGATCCCAAACCTCAAAACTAGGGTTTTAAGTTTCAAGTTTCAACTGTTAATCAACCATCCGTCGGGTCTGGACTCTGGACCGGGTCAAGTCGAATCGGACCATATCAATTTCCAATTTTTAAGATAAAAAATTAATTCCTAATAAATCTATACATAATTAATTTATTATTTATAATTAAATCACATTAATTAAGATGAACAACATAGTAACAAAAATAGTAGATTTATGGAAAAAATGTCAAATTCACTTTTAAATTAATTTTTTTTATTTTATTATTTAGTACTGTTACCAAAAAGTTTTTTTAAATTAAAGGGGTGTTTGTTTTTTTGGCTGAATAGAAAAAATCAAATCAGGTAAAATATTGATATCCATTAATATAATTAAAGTGAATTTGTTATTAATAAGTTAAGTTTAATTGTATTAGTTAATATCAACTATTACTTTTAGTGGAATAGAAAAAGTCAAAATAAATACCAGCACGTGTTTGACTTTTCTTATTCAACATGTAACTTTTAACTGAACAGAAAACAAATATATATTTTGATTTTTTCTATTCTATCAAAAAATAAATATCATCTTATATTCAAATGCAGATGGATCATTTTTGAAATATTTTTTAATGGATGCAGTACTAATGAAAGTCCTATAAATAAAAACTCTTTAACCAAAATCACTTCGTGAATGAGTTCTAAGAGTTTATTTGAGATGATTAGAGACATTTACCAATTATTGAAAATAATTATTTTTTTAAGTACAAATTATCGGCTCATTTGGTCATATTTTTTAAAATTTGTTTTTAAATTCTTTAATTTAAAACAGATGAAAACGACTCCTACTTATTCTTAAAAAAATTATTCTTTATTTTGCTTTGCTTTTAAAAATTATTTTTAGAAAATAATGGTCAAACAATGTTAAAATTTTTTAAAAACAATTTTTTTTTTGTTTTTAAAAATAGAAAACTATTTTTAAATTACATGACTAAACAAGCTCTGAGTGTTTAAACTTTTAAAAATATAAAGAATTACTTAAGTGAATCCTAAAAATAATCACTTAGTAAATGATTCTTTCAAAATAAAAAATACTATCAAATCATATTTTATTTATTTATTTATATTCAACTACTGTGTTTAGATACCTGCACTCTATGAATTATTATTGACTTCCTTAAGCTATGGTTGGTTCTCAAAAAATTTGAAAAAATATGTAAGAGGAAAGAAAACAGAGGAAAAGTTGAAAGAAGAAAAAAAACAAAGGAAAGAAAAAAAAAATCAAATTTAATAAATTATTATTATTTTTTTGCTTCCTCGATACTTTCCGGAAACAAACATAACATAAAAGTATTTATAATAGAAGCACTACAAAGTAAAATTTTATACATATTCACAGGAACTCTTCTTGTAACTTTCATCATCATTGCCATTTCCCATACAACTACTCCAATAATTAGCTGTTCTTGCAATCTAGCAGCACCCATAAGTTCCATTTTCTAATTTCAACTATCATTATATGGATAATCCTGAATCATCAACTTGGGATTTTGAAAGCATGATAGATGTGAAGGAAGAAATATTCACCATCTTCAACATTTGCAGAAGCATTTGGAGAGAGTGTGAGGCCTTCTCCTTCTCCAATTGTATAGTAAAAGAAGGATACATAACCCTCTTATGTGAAGACTTTAGGTGAATAGAATCTATACCCAGAAGGGGAAAAATAAGAATTAAAACCAAGAAGAGATGACTAAATGCCCAAAGAAATATGCATCTAGGTTCCTTCTGTGTTGATGATACATCCATGATCCTCAAGTTTACTAGATGCCTAATTCTTACCAAATGTTCATGACTTCTCAAACCCAAAACTCAATGAACCTTTTTGCCTAACCAATTAGGCAAAATTGTGAGTAGGGAAGAGGATGAGATGGTGAGATTCTGTAAGGGAAACTATCATTCTGCTTGCCATGGAAGGTGAAAAGGATTGGGCTTTCACAAACCAGGCAGAGATGCCAGTAAAAGGAGCAAAGGGTACCTGAAAACAAAGGCTTTCAAAGCTGAAAAACCTTAGTTACATACTTATATTCTAATGCTTCAAAAACAGGGCAAAATATAGCAGTAAAGGAATCAAATAGTAGCTGAAAACAAAGACTAATTATCAAAGCTGAAGACCTTAGTTACATTCTAGTGCCTCAAAAGCAGGGCAGAGATAGCGGCAAAAGAAGCAATTAGTACCCGAGAACAAAGGTTATTTATATTCTAATGCTTCAAAAACAGGGCAAAATACAGCAGTAAAGGAAGCAAATAGGAGCTGAAAACAAAGACTAATTATCAAAGCTGAAGACCTTAGTTACATTCTAATGCCTCAAAAGCAGGGGAAAAAACAGCAGTAAAGGAAGCAAAAAGTAGCTGAAAACAAAGACTAATTATCAAAGCAGAAGACCTTATTTGCATTCTAATGCCTCCCAAACCTGAGGCTTTACTTGTTCATTCAGAACATAAAGTAAGAAAAGAAGGGCTTATAATATCAATGCTCTGAAATTAGTTGTCTCAATGAAATCCTTCACCAGGATAGGGAGGGTTTGGGGGTAATGAGAAGGGCTAGCTTTCCTGTGTTACCCCTTGAGTTTCAACAAACATTGCAGTTAATCAACTAAAGTAGTAATCTTTATGTGATGTAAATCCCCTAAAACAAGTGGGAAATCAATAGAAGAACCAAACCCTAGGCATGTTTCCTGCAAAATAGAGAAAAAGGAAACAAGATCTCCACAGATAACAAAGGAAAGTATGGTGTGATTTTGAGAATGATAAGATGTGCTTTAAACAAAGGATCAGTTTTTGTTTTTGTTTTTTTCTTGTGGATGGGTGGTGTTTCATATTCCAAGATTTTGAAACACAACAACTTCACAGATCTACTCTTCCACACCACAAAGAAGCCTAAAAAAAGACCCCAAATGACATACAACTACAGAGGAGATGTGCTCCAACCTATAGTGGCCTTATTTCATAATATCATCACAAAGGGGAAAGCCCCATCTCAAGAAGGATGAACTTTTTTAGAGGAAATCCCCTTCCATGCCATCTTCATTGTAGAAGTAGCTGAATTCATTGCAGCTTCAATATACTTCTTGGAAGCAATAGTGGCTGCTTTCTCCATCAACTTCCCCATCTTCCTTGCATTATCTGCAGTTTGAACTAGGCTATCATATTCAGCCTTGGATGTTCGCTCTAGCTCCTCTTCAAACAGCCTAAACTCCTCCATAGCACTGTCCATTACTGAGTCAAGATATGCCTCTGCTTCCTTCATTGATATCTCAGCTTCTTCCACCTCCTTTTGCTGCTCAAGCTCCAGGGATGCCCATGACTTGTAGGCCTCCAATTCAAACAGTTTCATCAGCTCTTCTATTGTCGATGGATCGAAGTTTTTGTCAGAGAGTGCCTGGTTGGAGAGGAAGGTGAATTGGGACAGGAGAGCTTCCATTGTTGTTGTTGTCTTGAAGGTGAAGTGCAGATGCAGCAGATCTAAAGTTTTGTGTAGATGAGCAAGTTGGGTGGGTGGTTGGAGAATCATATAAAGGGAGAGTATATTATGGTCTTTTTAGACAAGAAGGATACGAGACAACAAATGCTTCACAATCAATGATGCTGTCAAAGGGTTGGGTCTGGGCCAGGGTCCCAAACCATCCAACCCAACAAGACCATTTGCCACTATATAATATTAATGTTTAATTGATTAAAATGAATGAAATAACCTTAAAATACTTTAAGTGGATTTAAGTGGTATTTATTTTTTTACTTAATTATAAGTAGAACCTTAATACTTAAAAGTACTAAATATTAAGTTATTTATTTTTATAGTATTTTATTTTTATTAAGTATTAAAAAGTAAAGAAAAATCAATATGTTATTTTTTCTATTTAAAAAAGGTTACATATTTTGAATTTTCTTATTTAGTAAAATATTTATAATAAGTTATAAAAAAAATAGAAAAACAAACAACCTAAATTCTGAAAATAAATTACTTTTAGTAAAAAGCCAAAAAAACAAACACCATTAGTATTAAATTTTTTCATGTGAAGACCCTTTTTATGGGTTCTTCTTTATTAACTTTGTGGTAGTTTTTGATCGATTACTTGATTACATATTAAACCCTAATGAAGTGAGATTCAATATCTTCCAAGAAAATAACCCAAATTAGGGTTTTGGGTCCCAATGGGTATTTGGATCCGAACCAAAACATGTGACCATGTAACAAAATCTTAATCATGGAATTCATTTTAGTGCCTTATAATGGAGAAAAAGTACAACTAGATTCCAAGTTCAATTTGGGCCGTTGGATTGGCATATCTAAATTAACACACACCCATTGTTGAAAGCTTGCATATACCTCAATTTGGAGTTGTTCCATTTAAAGGGGAACCCAAAATTTTCCTGTTTCTTCTTTTCTCCATTAGTGGGGGATGGAGAAGTGGGTGGATGTGGATTGGTTTCTGATCTCGTTCATGGAATTGGAATCTTGGGGCAGTGGAAAAGTGTGGGGCCAGTGTGGCTGTTGCCTTTTTGAAATGGTTGTAAGGGAAAGGTAGGCATTGGGTTTCGGGAACAGAGAGAGAAAGTTGGAAAGAGAGATGTCATGTGAGTGGGTTTTTGGGGAGGAGCCCACACCCATTCTGTTGCAGTGACTCCACCCAAACCAACAGCTGAACCCACCATGTGAGCCCCCTTGGACTTTTCTTCTTCCAATTCAATGTTGGTTTGATAAAAATAGAAAATTCGTTTTGATCATCTACTCAAATAAATTATTCAAAAAATTCAATCATATTAAACAATAACAATAATAATAATTTAGAGAAATTTTCTCTCTAAATATTTAGCCATTGATAATAGTAGTGCAATTTTAGTTTAGGGTAGAAAAGAGAACCAAAATTAAAAAAAAAGGCTGGATTGGAAGTGATTTGCCTATGAAGTAAACTCTTGTATACACCAAAATGCAGAAGAAGGGCATATTGAACCTCACTTCAAGTAAAACATTAGAGCAATTTTGTAACTTTTCGGCATATACATATTTATGTGTATATACACAAAATCTATAGTAAGTTCAAAATGTATGATTCAACAAACACATTCCTTAAAGATCCAATGGGAAACAAAACTATAACCTTCAAGGTTGACAAACCATTAGCTACAATATTTTCCATGGGAGTCTCACTCCATGTAAAACTTCTATAAGTGGACGTTTGTTGTTGCTTTCTTTCTTCTTTGCACATGCTTGGAAGTAAAAGCTCAAGGCTCAAAACTAAAAAAAAAAATGAGTTGAAGTCTTCCAAGAGAGAATAGAATCTTCAAATCTCACTTGCAGCCAAGGCCCATGTATTGCATAGGGAGGCTTTGGCAAAGCTTCCTCCTACAACTGTTCCAAAGATTCAAAGTGCCACCATCTGAAAATCAAAATGGTCACATGCTAATCAGCTGCATCTGACATTCAAATTCATAGGGGGTGATAGATACTTTTTAGACTGAATTTTTATAGCACTCTACCTGAGTAAGGAAGAAAAGCTCAAATTGTGCTCCAATAAATAGGGTTTAGTTGAGTAGCCATCCTCCAAGTACTGAGTTGTTAAAATTCATCATGAAGGGAGGTGGTATGAGCAGATCCAATACGTTCATAATTTCTTAACACAAAGTTGATACAAAAAAATAGCTCATGGTTAGAGGCAGTCATCAAGTTTGGAAAATCAGCCAATTTGATCATGCCTCCTTGAAGTATTAATAAGATTCCACTCAACTGACCTGAACTTGGTGGAACAAAACCATACTCTGCACTGCTATGACTTTGAATATGGTTTGACTTCTCTCTTCTCCAAGCATCTGCCTCAGAATCACAAATTTAAAAGAAGAAAATCCAGAGCTCAAATTATCATTTGTAAGTACAAGAAAAGCTTGAATATGGAAATTAAATGGTAGCATCCATGCTCAACAAATGTAGTACAATTATGATTCTTTTACCATCAACGATGTAAAAAAATCAAAGGTTGATGACAATAGTTAAATGGGAAGGAGATGAGCAGAGACTAGGAAGTGGTGGCCTGTCAGAAGCTGAAGGTTTTGTGTTTGAGATGTCTAAACTGAACATCTGCAGATTAATTGAAGCTAAAACAATGATTACACTAAGGAAAATGTTAACATTTACGGCGCTAAGATGCCATATGGAACTCCACAATGTGTTTTAGGCTGAGTTGATTTTAGAATTGGGTTTATCTTGTCATGCATATGATGGAACTCCACAATGTGTCATCTTATGAAAAGTATTAACACAGAAGAAACATATCTGTTTTTTCTAGAGAAGAACTAGAATATTAACACAGAGAACCTGAAAAATAATGCACATGGAATTATAAATCCTTGTAATTTGTAGCTTAGAAAGTTAAACAAAAGCAATTAAAATATCTTACTAATGGGAATCACAGAGCATGTTGCATGCTCCACTCTCTAACAGAGTTGAGCTTTCTCAGTTCCTCAAGCAGATTATCAATCATGAGAGTCTATGGATGCTAGAAAATATCTGCTACAATCTTCCAGACAGAGTCTTTGAACTCGATAAAAAAAGGTCCCATTGGAAGGATTGTTGCTAGACAGCTCGAATTTATTGAGAAAAATAGGATCAGAGGCATTCCATGAGTTTCAGTGAATTAGCCAATGAAAACGAATTCAAGGTCCATAAAATTATACAAGAAAAACAAGTTACGAAATCAGACCTGCAGAGCTGCTTGGCTTTTAAGCATCAATTTACAAGAGAGAAGAATTACTGATAACCTGAAAGAAGCAAGAAGTTATTATAATAATTAGAAAATTTAAAGCATATTTTATCCCATTTATGATGGATCAAATTAAAATTGCTATTTAAGCATATCAGTTTTCCTGAGAAAATTACTATAAGGACAGAACAAGTACTTGACTAAAAATTAGTGTAATGCTACCTTCATTACAAAACTTGGTCATCGATCACAATGTTTGGAATGTGTGCTATAGGATGCCAATCTTCCCTTGTCCAAAACTTGCACTGACCTTTCAGCAATGGGCAGTTCTGGATTGTTGGAACAGAAAGGGAGGTGGGCAGCAGCTTTTCTGTCAAGGATTAGAGCTTGGGGCAGTCACGGATCTCTAATTTTTGGAGAGAGGTGAGCAGTTGAAGCCCCAAACTGTCCAGGGACCTGAGATTTGGAAGACCTGAGATTTTGAGAGAGGTAAGAGAGGCCAGCCCTTGCAGGCCACAGTCCATGTGGGATGTAAGTTTGTTGCAGTTTGTTATTGTAAGTGAATTTAGGTTGGAGGGAAGACCCTGCATTGGGAATATCAATTCAGGACAACCGTGTGATGTTGAAGACTGAAAGCATGCATTGTTGTCAATCCATGCTCAACTATTGTAGTACTATTATGACTATCTTACCATTAACAAAGTAAAGCTCAAAGGTGGATGACAATCATGAAATGAGAAGGAGATGGCATGACAGAAGCTGAAGATTTTGAGTTTGAGGTGCCTAAACCGAATGTCTGCAGATTAATCAAAGCTGAAAGAGATGAAAACAATATGTAGACCAAGGAAAATGTTAACGTCTAGGTTGCTTAGATGCCATATGAACATAGTGAATAAAATTCATGGAAGACAGAACCTCAGGCAGTAAGATTTTTGTTTTAGCTTCAATAGAATTTAGTATTAGGTTTATCTTGTGTTGAAAATGATGGAACTCCACAATGTGTCAGCTTATGAAAAGTATGAATTAAAAGAAACATACCTGTTGTTTTTAGAGAAGAACTAAGATATCAATGCTGATGCAACCTCAAAGAACCTGAAAATTAATGCATATGAGATTATGAGTATTGTAGTTTGTAGCTTCGAAAGTTAAACCAAAGCAATTGAAATGTCTCACTAACTGGAATCATAGAGCCTGCTGCATCCTCCACTCTCCAACAGAGTTGAGCTTCTGTAGTTCCTCCAGCAGAGTATCAACTCATGATTCTTTGGGTGCAAAAAATCTTGGCTACTGTTGTCCAAAAAGAGTCATGAACCTGAACTCACAACAAAAAAATGGCCCCATTGGAAATCATTACTAGACAGCTAGAGTTTGTTGAGAGAACAAGGATCAAAGGCCTGCCATCAGATTTCAGCAAATTAGCCACTGAAAACAAATTCAAGGTCCACAAAATTATACAAGAAACACAATTTACCAAATCAGACCTGCAGAGCTGCTTGGCTTTTAAGCATCAATTCACTCTAAATGAAATCTGAAGCATTTGACAAGGCCCTAATTAAGCAAGGGAGTCTTAAAAGATTCCTTATGAAGATATGTTGATCAGAGCCAGAGTGAAGCATCACAGATGACCTGAAAGAAAGCAAGAAATTGTTATAATAATTAGAAAATTTAAAGCATATTTTTCCTATTGATAATGGATCAATTCAAAATTGGTATTTAAGTATGTTAGTTTTCCTGAGACAATCATTTTTAGGACAGAACAAGTACCTGACTATAAATTGGTGTAATGCCACCTTCATTACATAACTTGGTCATCGATCACAATGTGTGGAATGTGAGCTATATGATGCCAATCTTCCCCTGTCAAAAACTTGCACCGATCTTTCAGCAATGGGCAGTTCTGGATTGTTAGAACGGAAAGGTTGGTGGGCAGCTGCTCTTCTGTCAAGAATTGGAGCTTGGGGCAGTCACAGATCTCTAATTTTTCAAGAGAGGTGAGCAGTTGAAGCTCCAAACAGTCAAGGGACATGAGATTTGGAAGATCTGAGATTTCGAGAGAGGTAAGAGAGGACAGTCCTTGCAGACCTTGTATTGGGAATATCAATTCAGGACAACCTTTTATTGTTAATGACTGAAAGCATGTAGCGTTGTGCAGCAGCCACTTGAGATTCTTGCAATTGAGAATGTGATATCGTGAGAAGTCGAGAGCTGGCAATTCAATAGACACAAGATTAGGGCACCTGATGATGTGCAACCCATGCAAAGCTGTAACATCGCCCTCTGAAATTGAAATGGAGAGGGATTCAAGCCCCTTGAGATCGCTGATAATGAGGTGAGTCAAACTTGGGAAGTTGCCGAGTGGGAAGGATGAGAGAGAATTGCAAGTACCACTGAATATAGACAAATAGGCAAGGGAAGGGTGGTGACATTTTAAGAACTCAGGTAGGAGAAACTCTAGTTTCTTACACTCCTCTATATATAATGATTTCAATGTAATGGGCAAACAAACTCTGCACAAGGGTCTCGAAAAAGAACAATTTCTGATTCTCAACTCTCGAAGACAAGTATTACTTTGCAACATTCCCTCCTCCAGTAGAGATTCGGAATTTTGAATTGAGAGATTCTGCAGTAGTGGTGGTAGTTCCTTCCACTGTGAGATGTCACGGATGCGCGTTGTCAATCGAAGGATGGCTGGAACCCTTGGAAGTGGAGCCACAAGCTGCTCACATTTTTCAATCCGTAGTGTGGTCAAGAAAAGCAGATCGGTTGGTAAGTCCCCAATTAGCTTGGGACAATCCTCTATATAAAGCTCCTTGAGACGAGGGAATTCTCCACCTTGGCCTCCCATGCACAACCATTCCTTCCATTTTGGCATACCCTCAAATGATAGAGCCTTTAGGGATACAAAGGAGGGATCAGTGCCATAAAACTCAACGCCCACCCTTTCTATCTCCCTCAACCCCAATATATATAAATGTTTAAGAGAGGGTAGCTGCCCAAGCGGTGGGAAGGTTGACACATTCTTACAATTCCAGAGACGTAGCGACACCACATTCAGAATTGAAGGACCTAACCAATCTGGAAATCTTGAGCCACCATAACTATAAATAGTAAGTCTCTTTAAGTTTGAATGAGGTTGTAAGTTGTTGAGCACTATGTCTGCTCCATTTTGTTCAAAATGACTTCCACGATTCCATTCCAACTGTAACTCATCCAGATATTTCTTGCCTACCAAATTGGCCTCTGAGGCATCCTTAGCATCAACCACATTCTGCAGCTCTTGAATGACAAGACTCCCACCAATGTGGGAAAGCTTCCTCAACTCTCCAACCCTTGTCCCACTTTGCTTGCCCACTATATAGTTACTCAATTTTTGTAAACTTTTTAATTGACCCATGTGACTTGGCATCTCTTTCACTTTGCTATGCCTGATATCAAGATGACGTAAGCTAATCATTTTGCACATCATTTTAGGCAATTCAACAAGACATTTACAATTGTATAATATCAATGTTTGTAAATTATACAAACTACAAACCGACTCCGGTAGCCTTTTGATGAGTGCGTAGGTAAGGTCTAAATAGCGCAAATGTTTCAAATTACTAATTGAATTAGACAAATCCGTTATCTGATAGTAACATAATGACAACACTCGTAAATATTGAACTTTCATCAACAAATCATTCCAAACTCTAGTACTCAAGCGAAACTCTAAACCATACCTATGACTACTTGGATATCTTATCTTTGAAACCTTATCTTCCCGAGGCCAAGTTCTCAAATTCAAAGGAAAGAAGGTACGAAGACCATTAACTTCATTTAGGGTCTCAAATCTCTCAAATTGGTCATATTCACTTCTAAAATATGATAAATGGCGGAGCTTTTCAAGAATTCCATTCATTTTACCATCCTTCAACTGAACACAAAATTTTCCAGAAACAAGTTGAGCCAAGTCGTTAATGAGATCATGCATTACAAAATATGATTTGTGACTATTGGACTTCTGAAAAAATGACCTTGATAATAGGTCATAAAAGTACCCATCACCCACCTCTTCCATTGTTTTCTTGCTTTCAAATTGTTGCAAAAAGCCTTCTGCCATCCACAATAGAATCAAATTTTCCTTTTCAAATTCGTAGTCCTTAGGAAAAATTGAGCAATATGCAAAACACCGCTTTAAGTGTGAAGGAAGAAAAGAATAGCTTAACCTTAAGGCGGGGAGAATTTCATCATTTGGTAAATCCCACGTTTCGCTGTTCAATACAAATTCCCATTCTTTTACTCGTAACTCTGAGTATAAGGCACCCCCTAGGGTCTTTGCAGCCAAAGGCAATCCTTTACACTTCTTTACAATCCCTTTGCCAATTTCTTCTAGTTCTGGATGTAGACTAGAATCTCCATTTTCAAATGCATGTTTTGCAAATAGCGACCAGCAGTCCTCAAAGGATAACTGTCCCAAATGATGAATATGAACTGAACGCATGATCGATGCAACCTTATCACTACGTGTAGTTACAATAATCTTACTTCCATTTAGACCAACGGTGAATGGAGTTTGTAGCATATGCCAATTAGTATAGTTTTCATTCCAAACATCATCAAGGACAAGTAAGAATTTCTTCTTACTAAGTCTCTCCTTCACTTTAAGTTGAAGCAGATTCAAATCACTATCATCAGAATATTTTTCAGAAGCCCCAGAATCGATTTCCTTAAGAATGGTTTTCGTTATCCTGACAAGATCAAATTCATCGGAAACACAAACCCAAGCTTTAAGATCAAAACATTCCACCACTCTCCTATCATTATACACCAATTGAGCAAGTGTGGTCTTTCCAATACCGCCCATACCCACCAGGGCGATCACACTTATCTTATTCCCACTTGCATTATGGGACAACAAATATTCAATTATCTCCTTTATATTACCTTCCCTTCCGTACACCTCCCCAGACTCATCTACCAAGGAAGTCGCGGGCCATCTTTGTGACAATTTTTCTCCAACGCCTTCTTTCAATCCCAGAACATCTTTTTCTTGTGCAAGATATTCTAGTTTGTCAGTGATCTCCTCTACCCTGGACTCGATCCCCCCTCCAAACGGATTAAGCGAGGCAGAGGTGATGTCACGTACCTGAGTTGCGCTGGTTTGAGCATCAGACTCCATTTTGCAGCGTAGAGTTTCAGTGGTGATATCATCCAACAGGTCCTCTGCATCATACACAGCATCTTTCAGGTCATCCAGCCAATCTTTTACAGCTGATTTTGTGAATTGCTTGGCCTCAGCGTCGTCGAGCACTACCTGAACTGCCAGCAATTTTATCCTCAACTTCCTTAGGAGCGTAGCACTGAGTCTCTGTCGCCGGAGGAAGGTGAGGACCTCGCGAGAAGCCATCCGGTGAAGTAGAACTTCGATAGAAGCCGAGAGAAGTGCTCCTCCTACTATAGCCCCAGCCATGTTTGTTGGTTTGCAAGGGAAGTGAATAGTGGATCCAAGAACAATTCAAGAAAGCAGTTGCAGAGCAACGTGGAAGAGCCTTGGCCTTGGAAGAAAGAGGTGGATGAAGACGATGGCCTATCAACTAATGCTAAAGGTACAGAAGAATTCATTTTCTACCTACCGATATTATGTGGATTGCAATTTGATCCCATTTTTTCACTACACAAATAAATTTAAATACTTAATAGGTTGGATTTATTAATAAATTTAGAAAATTTTAAAAATAATTTAAAAATCAAATAATGGACTCATTAATGAGAAAAGTTTATTGATAAAAATTAGTCCCAAAGGACTATATTATTTTTCTATGCAGAATTTTTTTTTTCCGATTTTTTTCACTAAGTAAATTAATTATAAATTAAACAAACCTTAATATATTAGATTCGTTAACGAGTCTAATAATGTTTAAAAATAATTTAAATTTAAATAATAAATAGAAATTGACTTATAATGAATTTACTTATTAATTTTTTACACATAATTAAAGTTTTATAAATTTTCTCATTAGAAAAATGAACTTTAAATCAAGGGGCACACTTTATATTGAATTTATTAATAAGTTTAACAATTTTTAAAGAAAATAATTTGGAATTCAAAAAATCAATCTAATTAATTGCGGTTCAATGAAATATTCCAGAATATTGTATGCGTAATTGAACACGACATGTGTGCATGTAATGAAAAACTTGATTAATTTACATATTAAAAATTTAAACTTTCTTAGTTATTTATTTTAAATAAAATATTATTAATCATTGTTACTTTTAAATTATCATTATTTATTTAAGAAAACAAATTATGCTTTTACGAAAATGTTACTATCCATATTTTTTTAACATAAACCAAAATAGTATATTTTATACCAAAAAAATTTAATTTATTATTTTATTATAATATTACTATTCATGTTTTAATAAGCATGATTTATTTTTAATTTATTTATAATTATAAAACTATTTTTCACTTTTAATAAGACTTGAATTAAATTTAGTTAATATCATATCAATTGGATTTAAAATGTTTTTACAAAATAAAAATAGAAAAATAATTTCTAAAAACAATTGAGTTTTTTGTTTTTTGTTTTTAAAAACTGCTTTTAAAAGACAACTTGTCAAAACTCTTATTTTTATGAAATATTAAAAAGCTATTTTTTTTTGTTTTTTAACTTAAAAACAATTTCTAAAAATAAGTATTAAAAAATATGTTCAAATCACCATTAGGCAGAAGAAAGAGGTAGATGAAGACTTTTGAATATCAGATGAGTTTTGTCAAATGATTTTTAAGAGACTTGTGAATATCCACCACAAAAAGATAAGATAGGAAGGAGTGTGGACCACCCTTTAAAGAAGAAAATGATGTTGAACATGGGTTGCAAGACTTACGGGGTAACATGCAATATTCCTGATGAGGACTGCTTACCCACTCATAGGAAAAGGGAAGCTTTCCGGATCTTCCTGGAGGCACCTTGCCGGCCAGGACCAGGCTTAGGCCCATCTAGCTCAGCAAGGCAAGACTCACTAGGTCAATGCAGGCCCCTGAGTTATTGGCCAGGTTAGGCTTGCATCGGCCCTTTCGGTTGAGACAAGCTTAAATCAGGCCTCTTCCTACATCCTAACCCTTCCTATTAAAATTTAAGGTAACATCAATCATAAATTATATCCAAATATCTAAAAGGTTATTTTATAGTTTTTATTAATAATTATTTCATATAAAAATAATTTTTAATTATTTTTATATGTTTTTAAAATAAAAAAGAAAATTATAGAGCTTAATTTCATGCCATTCCAACTTCAATTTCATAGGAAAGTAATTATGAAAATGCTAATGGATTTTCGACAAGTTATCCCGAGATAGTTTTTATTTTTTAGAGTTTGGTGTAATTAGAATTTTTTTAGGTTTATAAATCATTTATTTATTTTTTTAAACTCATTATATATTAGATTTTGAGAGTTTCATAATATTTAGAACTTATTTAATTGGTGAGAAAATTCGAGAAAGTGAGTAGCATTGCAACATATTCTGTTTTGGGCAAATTTGGATTTGATTTTGGTTGAGGCTTAATTGATAATCTTTGGTATCCATTTGACTTAGAAATTAATTTTTAAAATTTCTAGACTCATCAACAAACTCCTTTAACTTAAATTTCACCTCAATTGAACTTCATTTACTTAGTCTTTCATTTTTAGGAAAATTACATATTTGAATGAGAGTGTTGTTTGATTAAGAAAAAGTTAGAAAAACCTTACATCATTTTTTTTTATATGAAAATTTCAATCCTCTAAGCCTACTTTAATAAAGAAATAAATAAAATTAAAATTAGTTAGAAACTTATAAATTTTTATTCAATCTTTATATAAAAAATTTAAAATAAATTAAACGAGTTTAAAATAGTACATAAACAAATAATTTATTGACTCTATATCTATTTTTTTGTTTTCTTTCGTTCTTTGTTTTCTTCTACTTTTTCTTTCTACTTTCTTTCGTTGCATTTTCATTCAAATTTCTCGAGAATCAAAGTACCTTAAGGCATTCTTATATTTGCTCATAAAATTTTCTAAAGATACAAAGAGGCTTTAAATCTCATGGGAAAAATGAATTACAACCAAATTACACAACCTAGACCATTCAATGTTAGGAAGCATGCCATGAAATTTTAATGTTAAGTAAATATGACCACAAATGATATTTTATCATCTTTGTTATTTATTAATTAAGGGCTTGTTTGCAAGTGGTTAAAATAAAAGTGTATTTAATGTTAGTCTTTCATTACTTCTCTTAGAAATGCTTTTACAAGAATGAACTAGCTCTTCTTCTTCTTCTTCTTCTTCTTCTTTCTTTTTCTTTTTTTTTTTTCTTTTCCCCTTACTTAAGACAATTTAAAGTTATTTCCAAATTATTAATTATTCTAAAACAAGTTTGTGTTAATGAAAAAGTTGATTTATTTATTTATTTTTTATAATTTTTCTGTCAATGAAAAAAGTTGTTTTTCTTTTAATTTCTACAATAGTCACCTAAAGAAAACCAATTTTACTTTTAATTTTTTTTTTTACTTAAAAATAAATCAAATTATAATTTCATATAATTTGATGGGAAGAGTAGGTTTTGACTCACTAATTTGAAAAAATATAGAAAAAATAACTCAATTTTTATAAATTGATTTTATCATCATTCATTTAAAAATATTTTAAAATCCATGCACTTTTTTATGAATCAAATAATTATTTCCTGAAACATCCTTTTACTTTATTATATTAATCAATAATGATTTTATATCTTGTATTATATAAATCCCTTCATCTTCTTATATTTTTTCAATAAAATTAAATAAAAATTTTGTTAGTTGACATCAACAATAAAATAAGAAAATTAAGTTAAAACTAAAATATATAAAAATTGAATACAATTAAAAATAAAAAATTTACTCCTATTTTATTTTCAACAATTTCTTGATATCTATATTTTCGACCAAAGTGCTTTAACTAAGTAAAAGTTAATATTTTATTTTTATGTTTTTAGCTTTAAAGTTATTTTAAGTTTTAATTGTATTTTTAATTTTTAAATTTATTATTTTATTAATCTCAAACCATTTCTCACTTTTAAAAAAATTGTTAATTAGTGTTATTAATATCACAAGTAAAAAGGTTATTTTAAGAAATAATTATTTGAATTATGAAAAAGTGCATGTATTTTAAAATATTTTTAAATGAGTGAAGATAAAACTGATTTATAAAAATTGGAATTCTTTTTTCTATATTTTTTTCAAAATAGTGAGTTAAAACTCATTTTCCCTAAACTTTTGTTTATTGCAATCTATTTTGGTACTTTAGGATATAAAAAGTTATATTAAATTATAATCTTTTTTATCAAATTATTAAGTTTCAAATATCTTATCTCATTGAGATAAAATAATATTATTGTAGACCCCCATCTAACTGTAGCCGTTTCTTATCAGGTGGAGCATTTATGAGGTTTTATGCGTGTCAACTCGAGAAAGGCTGGGGTGGGGACCGTTTTCTGGAAACATCAGCTGCATGAAACGTGTGGGGAGCAACTGACCACAGCCATAGTGGTGGTTGGGGCTCCAAACATGCGGAGCGGGGGAACAGGGGAGTGGATATTGGCTTGCAGGAAGAGGAAACAAGATGGGGAAGAAAAAAAAAAATATTGGGAGGGCAGAGAGTTTCCAGGAGGAGGAGGAAGACCGGGAAGCTGATCACGGGCAAGAAGGGAACTCACGGATTCTTTTCTACAGCGCATTCGTGACTGGGGGTCCAGGTACGCACTCATTCTTGTTTTGATCATTCTATATGCATATTCTGATTCTCATATTGTGCACGATCGATTTGAGTGTTCATTGTTTTTCTTGTTGATGACCACGTTAGCTTCATTCTATTAGTAGAGACCTGACTTTAGGGACTTAGAGGGGTGCTACGGTTCATACCGTACCTTCCCGATAAGTAACCTGACCCCTGAGCCCGATCCGGTTTTCATAGGCCACCTTTTCCAAAACAAGGAGTCGCACTTAGGGTTTTCTTTCTTATTTTGTTTACCCTTTAAAAATAAAACAAAAATAAGTGGCGACTCCAAGTCAGTTTTCTTAAACAATTAAAATCATTTTTCAAATAAAAGTTGAGCTCGCCATCAAGTGGGAAACACATGAGCCGAAATGCGAGGTCCACAAAATGGCGACTCCACTGGGGATTTTTAAAGGGTCAAGCTTGAACTTAGGATGAAGCAAATGTGGCATTTGATTGGTCAATCAGTGGATGCCTATCTTTTGATTGTACATTGAGAGTTTTGATGCATGTTCGGATATTGTATTCATCTGGGATATTGGTATGTTGATTATGATGATTGATTTGTCATGATTGAAGACCCGAGATAGTTACCTCTTCCGTACTTCATTGTTTTATTTGTTTGAGGATGTTGACATGTTGATTGCATCGATTGCTCGTTTTGTTTTGCTTAGTATAGTGATTCTGATTTTGCCATGTTTGTTTTGATCACATCACATGTTGTATAGATTCACCATTGTATATAATTTGATTTGACATGTTGATTCGCTTGCTCGCATATTAACTCGATCGTCTTTGAGCATGATATTTGTATCATTATTCATCTAATTGTCATATTCTCGCTTATCTTGTGTGTACATGGTAATATATCTGAGCACTGCCTGACTGTATGTTGCATGATTGCCCTCCCTTGTATGATTGCATGTCGCCTATCTATGTGGGTCGCACATTTATCCCCTTACCTCCCACCCTCTGGTTTCGGTCATTTCCTTCATTTCGGTTTTCACTTTTGCAAATGTGAGGCCTTGTGTGTGCTTGCACTCTGACCGAGCTAGAGGTTAGGAGTAGGGTCTAGCGACGGGCTATACCGATGTTTGGGAGTATTCTGGAGAAGAGCGACACGTTGATGCAGATTGGAGTCCGATCATTGAAGACCTATATAGCCCGGAGCTAGGTTTCATGGATATTTGTGTGGCCAGTGTGTTTCCTCTTCTGTTTTAGCTTCATAGGGTTTCAGATGCACCCACACCATTCACTGTGCACTCTAGCTGACTTTTGAGAGTTGCGAGTTTGAGAGGTTTCACCATAGGAACCCCCTGGGATGTCGAGGTAGTGCATGTATGGAGGTGATGACCACCTTGCATGGAAGCACCCCGTCTCTTCTGAGGCGTGCAGAGGGTTGCATACTACCGGAGGGTATGATTGCTTCTGCTAGGGATCTTTTAAAGTCCACCCTTATCCATCTAGAACCACCTTGACCTTGTAGGTTGAGTCGTAGATCCTTCAACTAGGACTTCCTCCCTACACGTGGGTGCATCTGAGGGCTTTCAAAGCCTCTTTAGCCACATTTTGGATCCGATGTTCCCTCTATTTAGTCTCCAGTTGAGAGTGCACTGAGATCAGGACGAGTTTGAGTACGGTCAGACCGTTCATTTTCACTTGGATGCCTTGTTTGTTTCTGTTCAGATTATCATTTCTTTCGTACTTTCCTCGAGCCATATCCTTATTTCGTTCTTCGTGATTTGCCAGGATTAGACCTTTGTTCTGAGTCTAGGTATACCTTCGTAGATTAGAGCAGAGGACGAGACTTTCAGGATTGGACCTTTGTTATCAGTCTGGACTTACCTCATTGGATCAGAGTAGAGGGGAGATTGGTTCGGTTTTCAGAGAGATCAATTATGAATCAGCAGGTAGTTACGGTCGACCAGTTCACGGCCGCGATGGCTTCTATTCAGGAGACTTTGGCTAACCTCAGGCAGGAGATCAGTGGTCAGCAGAGTAGACCCCCAGTGGCTCAGGATGAGACACCGCATGACTCGTTGCCACCTCCACCGCCACCACCAGTTCCTTTGGTGCCCCAGGCTTCACCCTATGTGCTACACAGTCATTCTGAGGTTGTTCCGCCCGCAGTTGTCCAGGCCCTTGTTATCGATGATGCTCATGCGCGCATGGACCGCATTGAGCAGCGCATGAGGCAGTTGAGAGTATCTGATGGCTCCGTTGTCTAAGACGATCTAGAGGGTATGTCGATAGCCAGTCTACTGGCTAAGTTCAGGATGCCGGATATTGAGAGGTATACAGGCATTGGTTGTCCACGCATGCACCTCCGATTATACAGCACGGTGATGAGGGCTCATGGATTGGACGAGCCTCAGATGATCACTCTTTTCCCACTATCTCTGAGTGGGGTGGCTCAACGCTGGTTCGCGTCTTTGGAGTCTTCGAGACGCCGTACATGGGATGACTTAGCCCAAGAGTTCTGTGGACCCGCATTTTTCACGTGCGCCCCCACTCGATCGGCGAGACTCGCTTTTTATTTGTGAAAAATTGATTTTTGAAAAAAAGTTGGAGTCGCCACTTATTTTATTTTTATTTTTAAAGGGAAAATAAAACAAGAAATAAAACCCTAAAAAAAATGACTCCATAATTTTTGGAAAAACGTGTCTTTGAAAAACCCGAGTCTAAGTCCGGGGATCAGGTTACCTATTGGGAAGGTACCTTTGAAAGGTAGCACCCCTCTAAGCCCTATAAAGGTCTCTATTGACAAAGTTAAGGGAAGTGTGGCCATTAATCAGTTAATTATGGATACCTAAGTAGATTAGATGATTTCGAATATTGCATGCCTAACAAGATCAAATAACAATGAAGGAAAGTTAAGGATGCGTACCTGGACGGCTTCCCAAGCGCCATAAAAAAACATGAGAGATAGTATAGAAGTATAGCACACAACATGTATTTAATCATAGCGAATCTAGCATACATCTAAGCACCTAAGGATTATCAAACATATGCATATTTCACAGTGACATGATTGTTTACAAAATTTAGAAAGTAGGTGATACGTACCTGGATAACATAGATGACTTACAATGCGCTTCCATAAGACATGAGGGGTTAGATAATAAATAATAAAATATAGGAATCCTAGCATGCTCGTTATCTAATTAGCATAGCAGAAATTATCAAAGTATATGAAAACACTAATTATCACACTCATCTTGTATACAATTCCTAAAAAAAGATAGACATAATTTCAACAAGTGACAAAAGTGGCAACAAAAATAATTTTTGAAAAGATTTTTCTATGTAGGGGTTTCACCAATTCCCCAATTGATATACACGAATTTAGCTCAAAATTATCCCATTTATGTGGGACCACAAGCTTTGATTCGTGTCTGATTTCAAACCAAAATTTTCGTTAAAAACCGAGAAAGATGCAAACCGATCAAAAAAAATGGTTGCATATTATTTTAAGAAAATGGGGTTTTGATTTTAAGAATCCTAAAGGAATCTTTGAAATGAATTTTTAAAGGGAATGGGATTTTGATTCTGAGAACTCTAAATGAATTTTTGAAATGGTTTGTTTTTAAGGAAATGAGATTTTGAGAATATTGTTATGTTTTAAAGATAAAAGAAGTTAATTTGAAAACAATAAAATGTATGAATCAAAATACCAAGCAAAAGAAAAAAAAGAACAAAATCACAAAGTAGAATTTTTGACAACCGATAAAATTGAAGTGGTGGGAATGGAGGCCAATCTTCACTATTTTCCGATAACCTCTAAAAATTGATTTTGACAAAGGATGACCAAAGTGATAAACCAAAACCTTAGATCTTACAAGCACTAAAACTTTAAAAACATTTAATCTTAAGATAAACTTAATCAAACACTAAATATTATGTGACCTTTAAAATAGTACAAACGATACGTATCAACTAATATTAATGATTTGGAGTCATAAATTTAATCGACTAACTAAATAATTGAATAAAAGAAAAAAAACACATAGAATAAATAAAATTAGTCAAAAACTAAAATGAACTATTTTTAAACACAAAATGACAACATGGGAATAGATTAAACTAATAGCCTACAATTCGAAAGCATATAATTAATGGGAAAATGGAATAAAAAAATAAAAAATAAAAAAAATAAAAAATAAAAAAATCTTAACATAAACTAAACAATATGAAACCAATCAAATTAATTAAAACTCTAAAAAATATCAACTAAAACAGGATCAATCAAAACTAAAATAAATTTTTATTATTTATTTATTTATTTAATTTTATATATTTTATTTTAAAACATGAATATATCAACGCAGAATGAAATAAATTAACCAACTTAAATTCTAAAACTAATAAACTAAAAGGATGAATCATGAATTAAATTTAACAACTTTTAGATATGAAAAGAGTGACATGGAAGCAATTGAACTAATAAACTGAATTTTAATAACATCTAAACTAAAAGATAAATTAAAACTAAAACGTATGAAATTATGAATTTCCTAATTGAGAACCAAAATAATGCTAATCAATATTCTAAATTTTTAACTATCATAAAAAATTATCTAAACTCTAAAAAATCTTAACTTTTCCATTATTAACAAAAATTGCCCAAACCAATACTAAGAAACTAATTTGTCAAACTAAGAAAATAAATTGTAACTACAGTGAACAAAACATAATTTTCAAGCTAGAATAACAAATCAAAAATAATTTATTTATAATTGGATAAACATATATATGATAAATTATTTTAATGAACTAAAATTTTATAAAAGTGCTTAAACCTAAAGTAAAATTAAAAACTAACAAAAATGATTTTTAAAACCAAATCTCTAACCTATAAAATCAATTTTATTTATAATTAAATAAATTACAAAGCATTAATTTGGTAACAAATAAATAAATAAAAAATCAGTAATTAAATGAATCAAAACCATATCAAATGAAGATTAAAATATATATGTTTTTTATTTTATTTTATGTAAAGCTATCTAAAATCATATTTTATGAATTTAATATAATACATCAAAACTAACCTTTAATGTGATGAATCAAAAAAATAAATAAACAAATGTGAGATTGTATTACCATATTAAAGAAAACACGTGTTCAAGCAAATAAACAAATCAACCCACTCACCCAATACAAAAATCCAAACTAAAAATGGTACACCAAAACATCACCGAATATAATAACTAAACAATTAAACCTAAAAAATAGTATTCTTGCTGCCATATTAATGAAAACGTACTGGACCAATAAAGCAACCCAATATAATAATCCAAACAAAAATCAAACCAGACTTTTATATATTTTTTTTTCAAAGCAACCCCACATAGAAACCAAACTTACCTGGCAGTTAGGTGCGTGGATTGTCCTTCTCAAGGTGGCAGCCGTGTAAGTGGATTTCCTTCAGGTGGAGATGCTTCCTGTGGAGACTCTATTGGTGCGTGGATTGCTTCCCTCAAAGCGGCAGTCGTGTGGATGAAGGCTTGATGCGTGGACTGATGGCGGATGCAGATTGCGAGAGGAGGGGGAAGAGGCATGCGACTACGGATGGCAGCGTGAAGTTGGTGCTGAAGGTGTGAACGGAAATCTTTTTGTGGAGATTTGATGCACCTCGTAAGTGTTTCTGATTATGGTGATAGGCGAATCATCAAGATGAGCGGACTGGCAGTGATGAAGCCGGTGTCCCCGTGGTGAGATGTCTGGTTGGTTTTAGAGGAAGCACGCTACTGATCCTTCTCAAGGCTGAGGCCAGCAAAAAAAATCTCTAGTCGTCCTGGCTTTTTCAGTCAATCATGGAGATGTGAATGATGATTCCCCTCTCTCCAGATCGCACTCCCTGTTTTTCTTTCCCCCTCCTTGTGCTGAAAACCCTCTCAAAGGTGCGATGTACTTCCTCCAAAACCAGGTACGACTGCACCTCCTCCTCAACCCAAAATACCAAACTTTCCTTTGGTCTGAATGGTGCGGCTGCACCTGCTCCCGCTTCCAGAATGAAGCAGTTGTTGATCCCCTCTCCTTCTTCCCTCCTTTTTTTTTTTCTTTCCTTCTCCTTCCCCTTTTCTCAATCTCTCCGACTCCTCTCTAGCCACAGTGATGGAAGACACCGTAGGAAAGGTCCCCCTCTCTGATCCTTTTCCTCTCTTCTTGAATGCAAAAATATTTTCTTTCTTTCCTGGTGCAGCTGCCACTTCCCTCCAGAGAATCCTTTCCTTCTCAATGGTCCCGTTGACTCTACCAATATGGAAAAAATCCCTCACCGGTCTAGAGAAAACCCGTAATCTTCCGCATCAGTCCAACATGATTAGAACCCTCCATTTTGAACCTAGCCTTCATTCCATCCCTATACACACCGAACATCTTCTTTTCACCTGCCAAAATCAGCTTTGGTAAGTTTCTAAACCTTCCCATCTCTCTCTTTCTTCCCTTTTTCATATCTGTCTTGGGTTGAATGCTCTTTCAAATCACGGTCGAATCTCCCTTCCATAGAACCATGCAATAAAAATAGTAAAAACAAAATCATCCAATTAAATAGTAATAATAATAATAATAATAATAATAATAAATAAATAAATAAATAATAATAATAATAATAATAAAGATGATTAATCATATACATGCACAAGATAACCAAAATATTATTTCATGATAAAGAAACATAACGTTAGTATCTTATAATCTCCTAAAAATAAATAAATACAAGAACAAATAAACTAAAACCCACTTAAAACAAAAATCAAACAAATAGAATTCCAGAAGACAAACCTTAGTGTACTAAGCTTAAAGAACTACCCAAGGGATTCTAAGTGGGCCTAAAGTGGTGCTTAATGGACCTAGGATGCCTAAGTGGGCCTAAGTGGGCTTAGAGTGGGCCTAAGTGTATCTAAGTGAACCTAGGATGCCTAAGTGAGCTTAAAGTGGTGCCTAATGGGTTAGGCATGTCTAATGGGCCTAAGGTGTACTAAGTGAACCTAAGGTGCCTAAGTGGGCCTAGGGTGATGCCTAATGGGCCAAGTGTCTAAATGGACCTAGGGTGATGCCTAACGGGCTAAGTGTGGTGCCTAAGTGGGCCTAAAGTGCCTAAGTCTAAATTAGAGCTGCCAAAGGTCACAATAAGAGGTCAAATCATCCCTCAACCAAAGTCTCCAAGGTGGCTTAGAAAAGATAGGTTACACGAGTATTAACGGGCCACCAGAGAATTGCTATAAACGACATGTGCGAGGAAGACAAAATAGAGGGTCTACAAGTTCCTACGACAGTTTTCGTTTAACACTGTCGTAGATGTATCGAGGAGGGAGCTTGAGGCTCTGAGACAGAGGGCAGAGGAATCTATTTCTTCATTCATCTCCCGCTGGCGCGGGAAGATAGCCAAGGTAGTGGATAAACCATCAGAGAGAGATCAGATTCAGATGGTTTTGAGGAGCCTACAGCCGAGGATTGCCAGGCATGTGGTCGGGGTACCATTTGCAGATTTTGGGTCTCTGGTTTTGGCTTTATACGATGTTGAGGACGACATCTCGAGAGGATTGTGGACAGATTCTTCCCCTAGTGATATTAAGGGGAAGAAGCCTTTCGTAGGATAGAGGTTAATGGATGTGAGCGCCATTGGTTCTTCCAGTCAAAGGCCTCTCAGGCGCCATTAGCCGATCCCACAGCTTTTCGAGCCTCATTCTTCCTATGCACCTCATCAGTACAGGCCACGGGCACCTCGTCCGACTTATGATCAGCCCTATGTGCCACAGACTTTGGCTTTGCCTTATTATGCCTCTCAGGGCATTAAGAGACCCCCGGTTTCCTACACGGCCACAGGACAGCCATGCTATGCTGCTCAGTTCACTGCGAGACCCACAGCGCTTTATCCCCGACCTAGAGCTCAGCAAACTTTTGCTCCATTTGCTTTGAGGACACAGAGACAGTTCTCGCAGTTAGGCATGACGTTGAGCCAGGCTCTTCGGAAGCTCACAAAGGCAGGGCTGTTGACTGTTTTAGCTCCCAGGCCGCCACCTCAACCGATTCCACCCCAGTTCAGGATGGATCTGCATTGCGCATACCATCAGGGGCCTGGACATGAGACCGATCGATGCACCGCTTTGAGGCATGCCGTTCAGGATTTGATCGACCAGGGTTTGGTGCACTTGGGTCAGCCAAGTGGTTCCACAAACCCGTTACCGGCCCACACCACACATGCAGTCCCTCCACCAGCTGATGGTATTCATTTCTTGGACTTCGATGAGATAGACGACCACGTCCACATGTTGAGTGAGGACGATTCAGACCTAGAGCCCATCATGCCAGATGTGATTTATGAGATGAGTGGGGTGACTCTAGGGCCTCGGATGCCTACTCCTTTCCGATTAGTTCCCGAGGCGGCATCGGTGCAGACTGCCACTGTTGAGCCATTGATTTTGCCACATTACAACGTCCAGGTGCCATTCATCTTGATCCCAGATGTTGAGGGGGTTCAGGCTCCACACGTTGATGATTCTCAGACTCCGGACGTTCAGTACATTCTCCGAGGAGGGAGAGTCTTGAGACAGCCACCTCCTGCCACTGCCGCCAGACCATTAGAGGGGACGTCTGCTCCCGAGGAGGTTTGAGCAGAGGATGACGAGATCCTGAGACAGCTGTAGAGCACTCAAGCTCGTATTTCTTTGAAGCCTCTTAGCGTCCTCTAGTACTCATCGAGATGCACTGATTCGAGCTTTGAGCCAGATCAGGGTCAACACTACGACCACTCCCGAGGGACTTATTCACATGATGATGGCTGGCAGAGCCTCTTGTATCGTGTTTTCCGATGACGACTTGCCATCAGAGGGCTCAGACCACACACGTCCTCTCTACATTTCTATCGGCTGTTCAGGTCGTCGAGTTTCATCTGTCCTCATGGACAATGGTTCGGCCCTGAACGTATGTCCCTTGGCCACCGCCATCGCCCTTGGATACGCACCCTTTGATTTCGGTCCTTCAATGCAGACAGTTCAAGCTTATGACAGTACTAGGAGAAAGGTTATGGGTACCTTGTAGATTGAGCTCTTGATAGGTCCGGCCACGTTTGTCACCGTATTCCAGGTTTTGAGGATTCCTACATCCTTTAACTTGCTTTTGGGCCGATCATGGATTCACCGAGCCGGAGCTATTCCTTCTTCACTTCATCAGAAAGTGAAGTTCATTCACGAGGGTCAGGTCGTCACCGTACAGTCAGCAGGGGACATGATCATTTCCGCCGAGTGTGTGCTCCAGATCAGCCACAGTGATGATGATCTTTTTCTGACCGGCTTCACCTTTGATAAGGTGCAGACTCTAGAGATGGAGGATTTTTGCCGAGACTTTGTAGCCATGTCCTTCGACCAGCACAATAGCACGGTGGTGCTCGATATTATGCAGAGCATGTCTTATCTTCCCGGCATGGGTTTGGGGCGGCGTTAGCACGGGCCTAGTGAGTTCATGGCCTTTCCGGACCACGATGTACCATTCGGGCTCGGATTCATTCCCACTGAGGCCGATTATCATTACATGGCGCGATTGCGCAAGGAGAGGGTGAGGGCTCGGCTGACTCACACGCTGTTTTATTATCCTGTTCGCCTATACACCATGAGCCTAGCCAATTACTTTGTGAGGGCATCAGAGTCACATGCACTGTCTGATGGGATCATCGGAGGACTCAGCACCACCCAAGAGGCCGAGCTTCAGCGCCTCGTCCAGCAGTTACAGTTGAGTGACGAAGCCCCTGGCCCTTTGACTTCTGCGTTGATCGCCCCTTCCTCTCCCGATTGTACGAGCCTTATGATGCTTTGCTTCCCGAATGAGATCGATGATCACAGGACATTTTTCGAGATTAGTGACATAGTAGACGGAGCCGTACCGCATGACGAGTATGTTGACGAGATGCTTGCAGTGAGCTTGAGTCAGATCGAGGAGATAGCCCTGTCTAGGCTCGTTTCACCATTTGATCTCTTCGGGATGTCCGTCCTCAAGGTCGTCGAGGAGATCCAGACTGCCCCTGCTTCGAAGATTGCTGAGGATCCTATAGTTGTTGGTGATTTGCTTGATGGCCCTGTTGGCCTTGTTGAGGGAGTGTCCGACTTTGTGGACTCACCTCTTTCATTTGATGTTTTATTGGGATTTGTTTCCCGTCATGACTATGTTTCTGACTTTTCATCTATGGATTTGAGCATTTTCGAGTACTTACCTGTCTCTTATGATATTGATTTATCTGCCCCATCTTCACTCACAACACAGATATTTGACATTGATGATGGGATTGCACGGCATGGTTCAGACGATGACTCATCTTCTGTTTCCGATTCGGATCCCATTGATCAGAGGGTTTCACCTGCTGTAGGGGACACAGAGATTATTGATTTCGACACAGCAGATCAGCCTAGGGAGTTGAGGATCGGGTCAGATTTATCTGCTGATGAGAGGGACATCCTCATCCAGTTGCTCAGAGCATACTTAGACATTTTTGCATGGTCCTATGAGGACATGCCGGGCCTTGATCCATCTATCGTCCAGCATCGTTTACCACTTCTGCCTCATGCCAGACCGGTTAAGCAGAAGTTGAGACGATTGCACCCTCGTTGGAGCTTGCAGATGAAAGAGGAGATTCAAAAGCAGCTCAGTGTGGGATTTCTATCAGTGGTTGAGTACCCGGAGTGGTTGGCCAATGTCGTCCCTGTTCCCAAAAAGGACGGCAAAGTGAGAGTCTGTGTTGATTTCCGAGATCTCAACAAGGCCAGTCCTAAGGATGATTTTCCTCTCCCGCACATCGACATGCTAGTTGATAGTACAACAGGTTACTCGATGTTGTCCTTTATGGACGGATTTTCCGGGTACAGTCAGATCTTGATGGCTCCAGAGGACATGGGGAAGACGTCCTTCATTACCGAGTAGGGCACTTATTGCTATAGAGTCATGCCATTCGGATTGAAGAACGTAGGAGCCACTTATCAGAGAGCAGCGACCACACTCTTCCATGACATGATGCATCAGGATGTCGAGGTGTGGACCCGCATTTTTCACGTGCGCCCCCACTCGATCGGCGAGACTCGATTTTTATTTGTGAAAAATTAATTTTGGAAAAAGTTAGAGCCGCCACTTATTTTATTTTTATTTTAAAGGGAAAATAAAACAAGAAAGAAAAACCCTAAAATGTGACTCCATAATTTTTGGAAAAAAGCATGTCTTTGAAAAACCTGAGTCTAGGTCCGGGGATCAGGTTACTTATTGGGAAGGTACCTCTAGGAGCTAGCACCCTTCTAAGCCCTAAAGAGGTCTTTACTGACTAAATTGGGGAAATGGGTAAATTAATTGATTAATTGTAGATACCTAAGTAAGCTATGTGATTTTCAGAAAGTAGCATGCTAAATAAGGAGATCAATCACAATAAAGGAGAGTTAGGGTGTGTACCTGAACCACTTCTTAAGCGCTATCATAAAACATCAATGGTTAATTCAGAAATATGACGCACGACATGCATTTTATCAAGGATGATCAAACAAGCATTGAGGCAATCAAGTATGGCATCAAACAAGGGCAATGACATGCATATTCGTGAAATTTTGGGAACGTACCTGGATAGCATATATAACTCCTAATGCACTTCCTCAGGACATGGGGGTTAGATGATAAATAATAAATAATAAATCCTAGCATGCTTATCTAATTAATTAGCAAAAATGATCAGAATTCGGAATAATTAATTATCATACATATCTTGTATACAATTCCTAAAAAAAAAATGTAAATATGATTACGATAAATAGCAGGGTGGTAGCAAAAGTAAATTTTGAAAATTTTTTCTTATGTAGGGGTTTCACCAATTCCTCAAATTAATATACACGAATTTAGCCTAAAATTGTCCCATTTATTTGGGACCACAAGCTTTGATTCGCGTTTTGTTTAAAACCAAAATTTTTGTTGAAAATTGAGAAGGATGCAAACCGATTAAGATATGGTTGCATATTATTTTTTAAAAAGAAAATAGATTTTGATTCTAAAGGCTTTAAATGAATAATAAAAAAAATTTTAAAAACGATTTTTTTGAGAAAAAGAGTTTTGTTTTAAAATAAAAGAAATTAATTTTTAAAATAACAAAAATAGAAAACAAAATATCAATCAAAACAAAAGAAAACAAAGATCACGAAATAAATATTTTAGAAAATCTTGTCAATTAAAGTGGTGAGAGTAAAGGCCAACTTTCTTGGGTTTCTAGTGGCCCTAAAAAAAAAATTTGACCAACAATCACTAAGGCAACAAATTTATGACTTCCTAATCAAACAAACTAACAAAATTATCATCCAAAAACTAACATTTAAATTTCAAGAAACACATGAATAACTAGAATTAGACTAATTGGAATTAAGAATGTAAACTTTACATCACAAGATCGATTAAACTAAAGAATTAAGATCGATAACACATTCAAATTAAAAATAAACTAGAATTTAAACTAATCGGAATTAAAAATATAAACTTTACCTTACAAGACCAATTAAACTAATAGATTAAGATCAATGACTCATTCGAATTAAAAATAAACTAAAATTAAACTAATTAGAATTAAAAATATAAATTTTATCTCACAAGATCAATTAAACTAAAGAATTAAGATCGATAACACTATTCAAATTAAAAATAAACTAGAATTAAACTAATTGGAATTAAAAATATAAATTTTACCTTACAAGACCAATTAAACTAAAGAATTAAGATCAATAACATATTCAAATTAAAAATAAACTAGGATTAAACTAATTGAAATTAAAAATATAAATTTTACCTCACAAGATCAATTAAACTAATAGATTTAAGATCAATAACTCATTCAAATTAAAAAAAAACTAGAATTTAAACTAATCGGAATTAAAAATATAAACTTTACGTACCTTACAAGTCCAATTAAACTAATAGATTTAAGATCAATAACTCATTCAAATTAAAAATAAACTAGAATTTAAACTAATCGGAATTAAAAATATAAACTTTACCTTACAAGCCCAATTAAACTAATAGATTTAAGATCAATAACTCATTCAAATTAAAAATTAAACTAGAATTTAAACTAATAGGAATTAAAAATATAAACTTTACCTTACAAGTCCAATTAAACTAATAGATTTAAGATCAATAACTCATTCAAATTAAAAATTGAACTAAAATTTAAACTAATCAGAATTAAAAATATAAACTTTACCTTACAAGTCCAATTAAACTAATAGATTTAAGATCAATAACTCATTCAAATTAAAAATAAACTAGAGTTTAAACTAATCGGAATTAAAAATATAAACTTCACCTTACAAGTCCAATTAAACTAATAGATTTAAGATCAATAACTCATTCAAATTAAAAATAAACTAGAATTTTAACTAATCGGAATTAAAAATATAAACTTTACCTTACAAGTCCAATTAAACTAATAGATTTAAGATCAATAACTCATTCAAATTAAAAATAAACTAAAATTAAACTAATTGGAATTAAAAATATAAATTTTATCTCACAAGGTCAATTAAACTAAATAATTAAGATCAATAACTCATTTAAATTTAAAATAAACTAAAATTAAACTAATTGGCATAAAAAATATAAATTTTATCTCACAAGGTCAATTAAACTAAAGAATTAAGATCGATAACTCATTCAAATTTAAAAATAAACTAATTGGAATTAAAAATATAAACTTTATTTAAACTTTCATGTAAATTAAAAATAAACTAGCATAGAACTAATGAATTGCAATCATAAAAGAGAGACATTTAATCTAAAAAAAATAAAAGATTGTTCGAAATCGAGATTTAAAAGAATTTATCACAAACAATTAATTAAACCAAACAACTAAAACCCAAACTAAAAAAAGGAAATACGGTATCAAAAATCGAAAACTAACCTGTATTGTATCGGAAAAATACTCTCTTGATGTTTCAAAATGGCAGCCCAATTAGTCTTTTAGGTCTTCTACTGCCCCCCCCCCCCCCAAAAAAAAATTGCGTGTCTTCCTCTCCTCTAAAAAAGATTGCTTTTTGTATGTGAATTTCTGCTCCCAAAAGAAAAAAAATCTCCCTGCCAAAGAAAAAGTCCCCCTTGTCTTAGATCTCTCTCCTCAAGAAAAACAATCCCCCCCTTCCAAAAATAAAACTTCTCTGATCCAAAAAAAGGAAATCCACTTTCCTTTCTTATTTTCTACCCTTTTATAACCGATTCTCCCATGGAAATAATATATGTGCTATCCTTCTAAAAACAAAATCTCCTCTTTTTCAAAATTCTGTTGATTCTCCTTCCAAATAGATGTCGGCTCGTTTCCTCATGCCCAAAAAGCCAAGAAATAAGATTTAGAAAACTTGTAATAAGATAAAATAAAATAAAATAAAAATAATGAAGAAATCCATATAAGCCACATAAGTCATGTAGGCCATGCAATCATGCAAGCCATATAAAAAGTGGGTTTAAAAATGCTTAAATGGGCCTAAAGCGTTCAGGAAAGTGCCTAAGTCTAAATTAGGGCTGCCAAGGTCATGATAAGGGGTTAGGCAATCTTTCAACCAGAGTCTCCGAGGTGGTTCAAGAAAGGTAAGTAGTGTGAGTAGATATGGGCCACCAAGGAGCTAACTGTAAAGTATCGAACAAGTATCTAATAAGACATGTGCCAGGAGGACAAAATTGAGGGTCTACACAAGGTTTATGTAGATGACATGATAGTGAAATCCCGAGATAGATCAGATCACGTGGCAGCTCTAGAGAGATTCTTTGAGAGGATCAGACAGTTCAAATTGAGACTGAATCCCAAGAAGTGCACTTTTGGAGTGACTTCTGGGAAACTCTTGGGATATATGGTCAGTGAGCGAGGCATAGAGGTAGATCCGGACAAGATTAGAGCCATCCTTGACATGCCTACACCGAGGACAGAGAGAGAGAGGTCAGAGGCTTCCTGGGCAGACTTCAGTACATCAGTAGATTCATTGCCAGATTGACAGACATCTGTGAGCCCATTTTCCGATTCTTGAGGAAGAGTCAACCTACTGTTTGGGATGATCAGTGTCAGCGCGCATTCGAGAGGATCAGGGAGTACTTGTTGTCACCTCCAGTCTTAGCGCCTCCTACACCGGGCCGCCCTCTACTCCTATACTTATCAGTCTCAGACGTGGCTTTGGGATGCATGTTAGCTCAACTCGATAATTTGGGCAAAGACCGAGCCATTTACTATCTGAGTAAGAGGATGCTAGACTATGAGACGAGATATGTCATGATTGAGCGCTATTGCTTGGCATTGGTTTGGGCCACTCGCCGATTGAGACATTACATGACTGAGTATTCCGTGCACTTGATATCCCGTCTCGATCATCTGAGATATTTGTTTGATAGACCTGCTCTAGTTGGTCGCCTCATGAGATGGTTGGTACTTCTAACGGAGTTTGACATCCATTACGTCACTCAGAAGTCCATTAGAGGGAGCATTGTCGCAGATCACTTAGCCTCTTTACCAGTTTCTGATGCTAGAGCTATTGACGATGATTTTCCAGATGAGGATGTTGTAGTTGTGACTAGTCTGTCGGGTTGGCGCATGTACTTTGATGGTGCAGCCAACCATTCTGGATGCAGGATAGGCGTTTTGTTGATATCCCCTCACGGTGATCACATTCCCAGATCTGTTCGTTTGGCATTCTCGGATCGACATCCGGCCACGAACAACATTGTTGAGTATGAGGCTTGTATCTTGGGATTGGAGACGACCCTTGAGCTCGAGATTAGACAGATGGAGGTGTTTGGTGACTCCAATTTGGTATTGAGATAGATTCAGGGTGAGTGGAAGACTAGAGATGCGAAGCTCAGGCCTTATCACACATATTTGGAGCTACTGGTCGCTAGATTTGACGATTTGAGATACACGCACCTGCCTAGAGCGCAGAATCAATTTGCTGATGCCTTAGCTACTCTAGCTTCCATGATCGATATTCGTGCTGATGCCACTGTTCGTCTTTTATTGATCGAGTCGAGATCCACTCCCGCTTACTGTTGCTTGATTGATGATGCGGAACCAGATGATGGTTTGCCTTGGTACCATGACATATATCATTTTTTGAGACTCAGCGTATATCTTGAGACCGCTACAGCCAAGGATAAGAGAGCATTGAGACAGTTAGCGGCCCGATTCATGATTTGTGGCGAGATGTTATATAGACGATCACCTGACGGGATGTTGCTATTATGTTTGGACCGCGCCTCTGTCGATCGAGTGATGAGAGAGATTCATTCGGGAGTCTGCGGACCACATATGGGAGGACATATGTTGGCTCGTAAGATCATGAGGACTGACTATTTTTGGCTGACCATGGAGATGGATTGTTGCCAGTTCGTTCAGAGATGTCCCGAGTGTTAGATACATGGAGATCTCATTCACGTGTCGCCCTCAGAGTTGCATGCATTGACTTCACCATGGCCGTTTTCAGTGTGGGGTATCGATATCATCGGGAAGATTTCGCCGAAATCTTCCAGTGGTCATGAGTTTATCCTTGTCGTTATTGATTACTTCACCAAGTGGGTGGAGGTCGCCTCATATGCGAGATTGACGTCATCTGGAGTTGCTAGTTTCATTAGATCACACATCATCTGCCGATACGGAGTCCCTCATGAGTTGATCTCAGACAGAGGGGTGCATTTCAGAGTAGAGGTTGACACCTTAGTGCAGAGATATGGCATCCAACATCATAGGTCATCTGCGTATAGGTCCCAGACGAATGGGGCAGTAGAGGTCGCGAACAAGAATATTAAGAGGATTTTACGGAAGATGGTTGAGACTTCTCGGGATTGGTCAGAGAAGCTCCCTTACGCATTATGGGCTTACCGGACTTCTTTTCGCACCTCTATAGGGGCCATACCCTATTCATTGGTGTATGGTATGGAGGCAGTGCTACCAGTTGAGATTGAAATGGGTTCATTGAGAGTAGCATCAGAGCAGTAGATTCCCGAGGCAGATTGGGCTCAGGCTCGATTTGATCAGCTCAATCTCCTTGATGAGAGGAGATTGAGGGTAGCTGACCATGTTCGCGCATATCAGAGGAAGATGGCCCGTGCTTTCAAAAAGCGGGTCAAGCCCAGACCACTACATGTAGGTGACTTGGTTCTGAAGGTCATCAGGGGATTGATCAGAGATCCTAAGGGAAGTTCAGACCCAATTGGAGCGGACCTTACTTCATCAGAGAGTTGACTCCAGAGGGCGCTGCATGGTTGATGGATCTAGATGGAAACCAATTCTCGGAGCCTACCAACGTGGATCAGCTAAAGAGGTACTATGTTTGAGACCATGGTCGCAGGATGGGTGGCCATCATTTCGGTTTAGCCATATACCTTGTTATTCCCTTTTGACGTATAAACCATTGCTAGCCCATTGAGTCTCGCGTGTGCATTATAGCATTTCTATCTTATCACCTTACTCACATTTTTACATCGGGATTGGGGCCCTTTAGTGTATGCATGCATTGTTTGGAAGCCTCATGAGCCTTGGACCTACAGGTGCATCTTTCTCTCATTATTTTTTCCTACTGCATTCCTTCATATCTCATTAGTTGTGTTTTTCATCTCTCATTCTTTATTCTATCTACTTGTTTTGCTTCATATTCTCTCCACCTCGAGCGGTAATCCTCCTCAGTTCATTACATGGGGGGATAGTTACATCATTTCCACTATTTATCATACGGACACTGATTTAGAGATCCTTAGTTTGAGAAGGTCATCTTGTCAGAGAGAGTTTTTGTTACCTTAGCACTTGGGAGTGTGTCTATTCATTATTGATATCATCTTTGGGGTTCATTTGTTTATGTTCAGGGTATGTGCTTTTGTATATATGTAAAAAAAAAAAAAAAAAAAAAAAAAAAAAAAAAAAAAAAACGAAAAGGAAAGAAAAATAAGCACATGTGTGTATGTGCATAGTATTCTCCATTGCTGGGCGTGTATGTTAATATTCGAGGGTCACTGTATCGAGTATGTTTGTTGATGGGAGTTCGTATGTGAGCTTCCCGAGACCCTTCATTCTTTGTATTCATTTTGTCTTATGTTTTGAGAGCGAGATGAGTGGCCTTCTCCTAAGGACTCCGGGTCATTGTTCTATCCATCATTACGTTCATTGTTGATGTGACTTCACTCCATGTCTGATTTGAGTTGATCACTACTCCCCTTTATATTGCTCATTTCATCATCATTCTCGTCTTCGTTTTTGATTCATCATTCTCATATCACCCTTTGCCATTTTTTTCTTACCACACCCTTTTATTCCTAGTTTGACACTTCACATGCATCATTCTTACACATCCGGCTATCAGATCATTTTTCTTCATCACCTCGTTATTGATATCACATTCACGTTGGGCACATTCAGGTCCATGGCTCACGGGCTTCTCTATACATATTGCATTTTATACATAAGGGCATGAGTTTTGATCATTGGGTATTTGGGTCTAGTTTCCCTTCATTTCTATCACCCTATCACCCTAGCCTACGTTACGTCCCGTGTCTTAAGACCACCTTGAGGCCATGGGATCAGATGTCGTCTTCGACAGCCTCTGCTTGGACAGGTGTTTGAGATCTGGTTGCCTTTTAGATATTGTCATGCTTCTTCTTCTGGGAGACGCCTTTTTGATGGTTAGATTCGTTTCAGTTGTGTTTGGATTACCGGGATAGCGCATTTGACGAGGGATGATTTGATGACACCTGATCTTTTCTGATTTATCACACATTCGATGCCATATTAGGGCATATTTCCGTTCTGGATGAGATTTGCCGATCTTTACGGAGTTGCATGCTTATCCCCACCTGCGGGGTATGCGTTGAGACGATGATGTTTCCGCTATTTTATGATGATCCCTTTAGTGGATCCCTAGTGGAGCCATTCATCTAGGTCCGCATTTCTCGACATCGGGTTGTTTTTATACTTTTTATTCTGAGAGACGTTCCCTGGATGTTTGGATTTGATTTGGATCACGGAGATCACATGTCCGATGATAGATGACTCCATATCACTCGATTTTCGACTTATTGTACGTTTGATGCCACACTGGGGCATATTTCCATTTCGGATGAGGTTTGGAGATCTCCATGGAGTTACGTGATCGTTCCCACTCACAGAACACGCGTTAAGACAACGATTTGTTCACTATTGTCATGATGATTCCTCAGTGGAGCCTCTCGGGAGTCATCCAGTTAGACACGCACTTCTCGGCGCTCAGATGCCATCGTGCCCCTCTATTTGATAGATGCATCTTAGCTTGATGAGTGTGATGTTGTTATGGATTCGGATGACCGGGATTACATATCTGTCGATGCATGATTTGATGTCATTTGATTTTCCCGGCTTGTTACACCTTTGATGCCATACTGGGGCATATTTTCCATTTCGATTGAGATTCATAGATCCCCTCTGGTTTGCATGATCATCCCTAGTTACAAGATACATGCCGAGTTGAGGATTCGGTTTCATTTTGTCATGATTCTCCGGTGGGCTTTCCTTTGAGTCGTTTCATCAGGCTCATACTTTCTGGTGTCATTACGATTTTTGGATGGAGTCGCCTCAGGCTCGTGGACTCTCACATCATCATTTTGTCGGGACACTTGTCAGATCTACGATGCATCCCTATTGAGTTACTCATGATTCATCGGGACAGATTGGATACATCTGATGCCAGGCATATTTCCCTCATTTGGATATGAAGAAGGTCATTCTATCACAAATTTGTTACAGTTTTCACCACTCGGCCGAGAGATATCGTATTTGCTCCATAGGTCACTGTTTTGGCGATATTCATCGAGATGAGCTTTCAGTGGGGCAGGACATTCGGGTTGTGACTGCCTCGCTATATGTTATTCTTCAGTAGATTGTTGTATTGAGATCACAGTGGTTACCCCTATCAGATCGTCTTTCTTTTGAGATTCCCTAGTGGATCATTTGATTTGATCATCTCGACTCACTACTAGAGCATCTTATGAGACTCATGGAGTCTCTTTCAAACACTTTCGATGGATTGAGAGCTATGGTGACATGCTACACTGAGGCATATTTCCCCCCATCATTCCCTTGCAGTTCGGCGTTTAGAGCCACCATGTCATTCTCTATTTTGACATTCAGAGTCGTCCTTCTCAACTTGACGTTCATGGGTATTCAGTTTAGTTTGGCGTTCAGAGCCATACTTTCAGTGTGGCGTTCAGAGCCATTGTTCGTTTTTAGTTTGACACCTAGATCTATCCTCCATTTGGCGTTTCAGTTTGGCGTTCTGAGTCGTTCATTTTCTTTTGGCATTCAGAGCCGCGTTTTCATTTCGACGTCCATTTCTATCACTTTTTCATTTTAGCGTTCAGAGCCATTGTTTCCATTTGGCGTTCAGAGCCATTGTTTCATTTGGCATTCAGGGCCATTGTTCGTTTTCCATTTGGCGTTCAGAGCCATTGTTTCATTTGGCGTTTAGAGCCATTGTTTCCATTTGGCGTTCAGAGCCATAGTTTCATTTGGCATTCAGAGCCACCGTTCATTCTCCATTTGGTGTTCATAGCCATGGTTATAGTTCGACATTCAGGATCAGTATATCATTTTTAGTTTTGGCGTTCAGAGCCATTGTTTCATTTGGCGTTCAGAGCCATTGTTTCCATTTGGCATTCAGAGCCATTGTTCGTTTTCCATTTGGCATTCAGAGCCTCGGTTTTGGATCGACATTTGGGGTTATCACATCATTCTTTTTAGTTGGAGTTCAAAGCCATTGTTTCAGTTTGGCATTCAGAGCCGTACTTTCAGTTTGGCATTCAAAGCCATCGTCCGTTTTCCATTTGGCGTTCAGAGCCCTAGTTTCATTTTGGCGTTCAGAGCCATTGCTCGCTTTCCATTTGGCATTCAGAGCCCTTGTTTCGTTTTGGCGTTCAGAGCCGTGCTTACAGTTTGGTGTTTAGAGTCATCGTACATTTCCCATTTGGCATTTAGAGCCACAATTGCACTTTGGCATTCAGAGTCGTTATTCATTCTCAGTTTGATGTTCAGAGTTGTAGTCTCATATCCACATCCATAGCCATCACTTTCTTTTTTCTTTAGTTTTTGGTGTTCAGAGCCGTTTTTCATACTCATTCATGTATTTTGAGTCACTATTTTTCTTAGTTTCAGCGTTCAAAGCCATTTTTCATGCTCATTCAGGCATTCGACGCCATCATCTTTCTTTAGTTTGGCGTTCAGAGCCGTTGTACATTGTCCATTCGGGCACCTTGAGTCTCCATCTTTCCGTGTTATTGATGATCAGAGTCACTTCTCCTCCTTTGTATCATTCTGAGTCACAGTTCCCCGGTATTCACATTCACTGACATTGCCCACTCTGGCTTTCATGGTATCACACTTACTCTCATTTTTTCCTCACCTGGTTACCTTGTGCTTATCGCCTATTCGTCATTGTTCTTCCAGATTTCCCTCCTCATTGCTCATGACACGATCCTTTGAGTCTATGATACGTATTTCTGTCATGTTATTGAGCACCCTACACTTGTTGCTTTCATGTGGTTCGCGTAGGACAGTCTCCTTTAGACGCATTCTTTCATGTACTTCAGAGTGGTTCGACAGTTACTCATCTTGGATATGGTCTTTCGAGTCACTTTTGGAGACATCTTAGAGAGAGCCTGGGTCCTCAGTGTGACTTTAGAGACATTTTGAGACATCCTTCCTTATTGGGATTAGAGCCTCGTTGTCCATCTGTTAGTCTGAGCGAGTTCGTGTTTCACCAGTGTCCCTATGGGGGTCTCCTTGGTTCTTCAGTAGAGTCCACTTCATTCCACTCACTATTCACACTTTCTTTTCACTCTAGTGTTCATGTCTTTTACATTCGTGAACTCTACTAAAGAGGGGCATATTTGTAGACCCCCATCTAGCTGCAGCCGTTTCTTATCAGGTGGAGCATTTATGAGGTTTTATGCGTGTCAACTCGAGAAAGGCTGGGGCGGGGACCGTTTTCTGGAAACATCAGCTGCATGAAAAGTGTGGAGAGCAACTGACCACAACCATAGTGGTGGTTGGGGCTCCAGACATGCGGAGCAGGGGAACAGAGGAGTGGATATTGGCTTGCGGGAGGAGGAAACAAGAGGGGGAAGAAAAAAAAAAGATATTGGGAGGGCAGAGAGTTTCCAGGAGGAGAAGGACAATCGGGAGGCTGATCATGGGCAAGAAAGGAACTCACGGATTCTTTTCTACAGCGCATTCGTGACTGGAGGTCCAGGTACGCACTCATTCTTGTTTTGATCATTCTGTATGCATATTCTGATTCTCATATTGTGCACGATCGATTTGAGTGTTCATTGTTTTTCTTGTTGATGACCACGTCAACTTCATTCTATTAGTAGAGACCCGACTTTAGGGACTTAGAGGGGTGCTACGGTTCATACCGTACCTTCCCGATAAGTAACCTGACCCCCGAGCCCGATCCGGTTTTCATAGGCCACCTTTTCCAAAACAAGGAGTCGCACTTAGGGTTTTCTTTCTTATTTTGTTTACCCTTTAAAAATAAAACAAAAATAAGTGGCGACTCCAAGTCAGTTTTCTTAAACAATTAAAATCATTTTTCAAATAAAATTTGAGCTCGCTATCGAGTGGGAAACGCATGAGCCGAAATGCGGGGTCCATAATTATATATATATATATATATATTTTAATATTTAAGGATGTTCCTAAATATATCAAATTAATAATTTTTAAATTATTAGTTTCAAAATATCTTTATCAAAATTATTTACAATAGCTAAAATAAAATAAATTATTTTTAAGGATAAAGATTGTTCATTTAACTCATAGCAATAGTAATACATCACTAGGAAAAAAAGTTAAGACTTCAACAATAAAAACAAATTGATATTTAATAATATTAAGATCTATTTTGATTTAGTCAAATTGCATGAGAAAGTGACTTGATAGTATTTTTGATGATATATTACATAATAAAAATAATTAAAAGAAACATCTATTAGTTACTAGTTTAAAAATTACTTCAATGATTATTTTATATTTTTAAAAATAATTATTAATTTTATAAAAAATATCAAATTTTATGGGAAAAAAATGCTTTCAAATATTAAAAGGGTTCTAATTCTCACATATTCATCTAAACATGTTATGAGTTATATTGATTTTATCATAATTAAGAGTGTATTTGACAATGAATTTAGAAAATGTTTTTAACTTTTCTAACATTAACTACGTAAAGTTAGCAGGGAAGAAAATTTATAGGGTGGTAGTATGAGTAGATCCAATTAATTCACAATTCCTTAAGGCAAAGTCGATATAAAAAGTAGTTAGTTTATGGTTAATTAAAGGCAGTCGAGATAACAGAAAGTATTGTTGAAGGATTAAACCCTAGAGTGATAAAACATGTACTAAGCAGGAAGAAAACAATATGACTAGAAAGTTTCAATCACAACTTATTGCCTTTTGAAGAAAATCATTTATACCACAATGTGTGAAATGTGAGCTATATGTTGCTATTCTTCCTCTTTCCAGAATTGGTATTGATGTTTTAGTAGGAGACAGTCGCTCATTTTTAGAAAAGAAATAGAGGTGGGAAGTCCCTCTTTCACATTTAACTGCTTAATTCTCATTCAACATAAATAATGAATCATAACATCTACAATTTAACTTTTCAGCAATCAGTAGTGATAATCATATTAGTTACAGTTATGTAATTAAAAAATAAATTTAATATTATCATTATAATATTCAACATAAATAAGAAAAATCAAATAAAAAATAAATAAATAAAAAATAAATTGAATATTACCATTATAATAAATGAATAATGAAATTAGCTTTATGAATATTCAATATGATTGTAGATAAAATCTGAGAAATATCCTATAAAATATGTGAAATTATGTATAAATAAAAAATTTCTATAAAATAAACACATGCTATATGTATTTGCACATTATTATAGCAATTGTTTGGGATATACTTAGTCACTATTATCAAATTTTTTCATAATAGGCAATGCAAATAAGATAATAAAGATATGCAATCAAGCATAAGGATGTTTATGTGGAAAACCCCCACACTAACTATCGAGATAAAAAATCATGAGGTTTAGGACTGTTAATCTAAATCTACTATATGAGATCAAGTTATACATATTTACTTGATCACTTTACTCTAAAGACTTACTTTCAAGTACCTACAACTTGATCCACATCCGCAACGTAGCAACCTCTGATTGCTCCAATGAATACTCTTCAACCTTGCTGAAGGGATGAAAGTCTTCAACCTAAGATTCAATGCTTGAATCCTTCGAATGAGAGATCGAGAATAGTGTGGCTCATTATGCTTTCTCTCAAGGAGACTTCTTCGAAATCTCTCCAATCTTTAACCCTAGAAGGGTTATAATGAGGTATTTATAGGCAAATATCTCAAAGAGATTTGGTATCATAAGGTTTCCAAATGAGATTTGCATGAAATTCTCAAAAATATCTTCCAAATCTCAGCAGAAAAATCGTGAGCGCCTTGGGCACACTTAACCATCACTTGAGCACCTTGGGCACTTGAACAATGCTAAGCGATTGAGCGATCCTAGCGCTTGAGTGTTGCTTTCCACTCAAGCATCCCCTATTTCTTTCAATATTCATAAAAAATCAATTTTCTTTAATTAAGAAGGTATTGTTTCTCTTTATACCTCTTGGGAGCCTAATTTGCTATAAGCCAAACATTTTTAGACATACCTATGACTTCCCAATTGGACGAACAACAACTCTTGATCTTCAATGAAGAGTAAGTCATTATTTAAAAAGACTTCTAAGGTTAAACATTAAAATGAACAAAATTGTCAACATATATCATTTCCATATTTGTATATTTATTAAATAGTATGAATATATAATATTTATGATTTACTATTTCAATGATATATTCTAGAATGAAATAATAAAATTTTATCCATTACATTATCCTACTCTATTATCTTAAAAATTATTAAGTTTACATTATTGTATAAATCTTGATAAATAATATATTTAATTATAAAATGATAACATATAAATACACATTCAAAATAATTTGCCTCTACAATAAACATAAAAGTAGCAAGAGACATGATTATTATTTGCCTTTTGCACTTTGCTACAATATATTTAATTATTAAAAATGATAACATATGAATACACATTCAAAATAATTTAACACTACAACAAACACAAAAGTAGCGCATGCATAATTATCATTTGCCTTTTACATTCTAATATATTGGGTTCACTGGTCAAGAGACAACCCAACTTTGTTTTCAATTCATTACCTAGCACGACTAGATTGCTAAACCAAATTGACAGTACGGACCATAGAATTGGTCCAAAGAGTTGAATGATAGTTTAGTTAGTTTGTTTTCAGTTTGATACCGGTAGCGACTCAATTATTGAACCGAACCAACATTATGAGCATTCCATAGTGCAATTAGTTCAACCAATTGGATTTGGAGTATGAGTTTGTCTCAATTGTCAATTCTTGGTTAATTTAGGTTGTGGCCAAATCCCAATTCAAAATAATAATTAAAAGAACCTTCATAAAATTGAGATGAGTGTTGAAGCTTAAGGGGCATTAGTTCTCACAATGGTAGACTCTATAATGTGATACACGAACAAAAAGATACATAAATAAAATTCTAGCTGTAATAAGAATCACAGTGATCGAACTAATGTCTTTAACATTGTTTTCAAACAGTCATATGTCATTTAACATTGTTTAACTGCTATGTATTTCATTAGGTCCAAAACCTACTTTAAGAAATTGTTGGGTTTTATTTTATTTTATTTTTTTATTTTTAAAAGCTAGAAATCTATGTTCCCTCTATTTTTGTTTTGTTTTTTTTTTTTTTTTGTTTTGAATTTTGTAAAGTGGTTTTGAAGACCAACAAAATGATAGGTAGATTAAAAATTCTATAATAAGCCCCATTATGTTAGTTTCCAATAAAAGTTTGGGGAGAATCAGTAGAAAATTATCAACATTATTTAAACTATGCTTGGTTCTTGGAAAGGGTTTTTTTTTAATTTCTACAATGAATTATAAAAACAAAAGAAATTAAAAAGGGGTACTTGTGAAGCTATTAAGGAATTATTGTAGTTTTTTTTCATGTCAGAAACTATCTCTTGAAGAGACACCTTCCATAATTTTCATATCAGCCACATATTGAAATTTTTTTAATTTATAGTAAAGGTGTCTTTTGAAGAGACACCTACAATTTTACAAAATTGAATTTATTCTATAACTGTCTCTTTAAAAGACATTTTCCACAATTTCATAAATTTATATTAAAGGTGTCTCTTAAGAGACGTCTTTCCATAATTTTCATATCGGTCACACATTGAAAAAAAATTGAATTTATATTGAAGGTGTCACTTCAAAAGATACCTTTCATAATTCCACAAAACTGAATTTGAAATCAAACATGATCTTGGTGTATGAGATTATAAGATACAACGTGATTTCTAGGAAAATTGCCACAAATGGACAACATTATTTACCAAGAAACATGACCAATAATGAAAGAAACAAATAAATTTAAAGATTAATTTAAAAAAAAAAAATGAATAAGATACCATCAAATTAAGTAATCCAATTGTTCATACCAATAGATTTAGAGCTTCCAATGAGCTAACTTTTAGACTTACAAATAAATATTTTATAACAAGTACAAAAAATTTCAAGTTTTTTTTTTTTTTTTTTTTTTTTTTTTTTTTTTTGCAATAGGAAATGACCTAATTAAGATTGATATACAAAAATTAGAAAATATAATATTTTTTTTGCATCTTCACTTATACTTTTACATTCTAGCTCGCTTTTAAGTTTTCTATAGGCATTATGACCAAAAGCATCAATAAGTGGATTTAGTATTAAATTTTCATATGTGAAGACCCTTTTTACAGAGTTTTACTTTGTCACTTTGTGGTAGTTTTTTATCGGTTACTTGTTTACATATTAAACCCTAATGAAGTGAGATTCAATATTTCCTAAAAAATAACCGAAATTAGGGTTTTGGGTCCAAATGGGCACACGGATCCAAACCACAACATGTAACAAAATCTTAATCATGGAATTCATTGTAGTGCCTTAATGGAGCAAAACACAACCAGATTCCAAGTTCATTTTGGGCCATTGGATTGAAAGATCTAAATTAACACACCCATCATTGAAAGCTTGCATATACCCAAAGATGAAAATATCAATAATCACGAATATATCGGTACTTCGATTTTACGGATATATCGATAGATATTTTGGAAAAAAATATCGAAAGACCAAAAATTGATCAAAATTCATGGAAATGTAAGAAAAACCTTATAAAAATATAATTAGAAATATAATAAATATTTTAAAGTCGTTTTGTTGAAGAATTTGATATATGCATATTATGATTTATCATATTTGATAATAATATTCTATGTATTGATAAAAATATATGAATTTTATAAGTGTACATTTATTATTAAATTACATCAAATATTATTTCATAATAATATTGTGATATTGATTATAATATGTTTAATTTTAAAATATATTTATTATTAAAATTATGATTCATTTAATTCAATTGTATTAAATGATATAGAATATATATATATAATTTTATAATATTTAATTAATCTATTAATGATATTAAAAACATTATGAAGAAAATTATCATGATAACTTTTATATTTTTGGTAATCAATTAAATGAATTTTTTTATTTAATTATAAAATATTATAATTATTTTGTTCTCTAAAATATTCTTTTAATATTTGTTTTATTTGATGAATTTCAATATAAACATGTTTGGTGCAATATATTAAACAAGGGTAGGCCAAGCTTAGCTAAGCCTTTAATTTGTTTGGGGTTCAAGTACCTTCAATAGCAAGTTTAAGCCTTTTGTTTGGGGTTCAAGCCCCCTTAACAGCAAGTTTAAGCCTTCATTGTAACATGTGTTGACCTGTGTTGACCACCTGAAAAAATTGGGAAAAATCGGCGAAATATCACCAAATCACCGATATATAGGGAAATATTGGCGATTTTCAGCGATTTTTCTTGAAATTTTGCCTAGCCGATATTTCCATATCCCCTGATATGCAATATATCAATATTTAGCGAAATTTTCATCCATGCATATACCTCAATTTGGTGTTGTTCCATGGGGAACCCAAAATTTTCCTTTTTCTTCTTCTCCATGGGTGGGGATGGAAAAGTGAGTAGATGTGGATGGGTTTCTGATCTCATTCATGAATTGGAAATAAAAACTTTTACATAGTAGATAAGTATATGATATCTTTATGGATAATAAACTAATAAAACTATTTTTTATACCGAAAATAATTATGAACCGTTTTTAAAAACTTTTTTCAAAAGTTGTAAAAGAATTATTTTTAAAAACATTACCCAAAGGGCCTTAGATGCACTAAAAATCAACTTGTTTGATTTATATCCAAATTCGTTTAAAAGTGATTCTATTAGAATTAAAAGCACTTTTTAAAGTGTTATTTATTTAATTTTTTTAAAGTTAAGTATTTGAAAAAAATATTAAAAATTTAGAAAATCGTTTGAAGTGCGTTGATACATGATACTTGGTATATATGTTTTCTTTTTTCTTTTTTCTTTTTTTGAATTACGTTTTCCTCTTATATAATGTGTTACTACTACAAATACTTTTTTTTTTTTATATATATATATTTGTCCTAGAATTCCACTTGGGTATCAATTTAAACATCTTATGAGCACCAGGAAATCTTGAAAACAGAGACTTTGATGTTGAGTTAAAGATTAAATTGACCCAAAAGCTTAAACTCCAAACATTTATATCAAGACGACTTGCACCAAAGTCACATTGAGGAGGATGAAAGGAACCAAAAATGTTAAAAGAGGCTAGATTGGAAGTGATTTGCCTATGATGTAAACACTTATATACACAAAAAAAAAAAAAAAACCATATCTAACCTCACTTCAAGTAAAACCCTAGAGCAAACTTGTCACTTTTCGGCATATACCAAAGAAGAAAATGCCATATGAATCAAGAAGAGAACATCATTTATATGTATGTATATACACAAAATCAGTAGTAACTTCAAAATGTATGATTCTACAAATACATTGCTCAAAGAACAAAATGGGAAACAAAACTATACTGTTCAAGGCTGAAAAACCAATAGTTACAATTTTTTTCATTGGGTCTCATTCCATATAAAACTTCAGTAAACCAATCTTTATTATTGCTTTCTTTCTTCTTTGCACATACTTGGGAGTAAAAGCTCAAAGCTCAAAGCTCAAAACTCAAAAAAATCTGTTGAGGTCTTCCAAGATAAAATAAAATCCTCAAATCTCACTTGCAACCAAAGGCCCATGTATTGCACAGGGAGGCTTTGGCAAAGCTAGCTTCCTCCTGGAACTGCTCTGAAGATTCAAAATACCACCATCTGAAAATAAAAATGGTTCACATGGTAATCAGCAGAATTTGATGCTGTCATCAAGTTTGGAAAATCAAATGATTTGAACCTGTGTCCTAGAAGTATTAATAAGATTTAACTCAATTGACTTGGACTTGGGTGGAACAAAAGCATACTCTACAGTGCTATGACTTTGAATATGGTTTGCCTTCTCTTTTCTCCAAATATCTGCCTCAGAATCACAAATTTAAAAACAGAAAATTCAAGCTCACATTATCATTTGTAAGCACAAGAAAAGCCTGAATATGAAAATGGTTGCAGCCATGCTCAACTAATGTACTATTATGATTACCTTATCATTAACAAAGTAAAGCACAAAGGTCCATGGCAATCATGTAAATGAGTAGGAGATGAGCGGTGCCTACACTGAACATCTGCAGATCAATTAAAGCTGAAAGAGATGAAAACAATGTGTACACTAAGGCACATGCTAAAGTCTAGGTCACTCGGAGGCCGTATGAACATAGTGTGTTGGGCTTTGTGGAGCCTAGTTTTGTTTGATCCGGTTTGACGACCCGACCCGAATAATATTGCATGGTTTTTTAATGGGAGATTTATTGAGGCCTGTTGGGCCCGTTTAGCCCATTGTGGAACCACCTTTTGTAATTAGGGTTTTTTAGTATGGTAGGGTTGCTGTGCTATATATATATAGAGAATATTGTAGCCGCCAGGTTGTACTCTGTATTCTTCCCTGATAATAGTGATATCCCTGCAACTCCGTGGACGTAGGCAAATTGCCGAACCACGTAAATACTGTCTTGTGCGTGTGATTGTTTTTTCTTTGGCATGGGTTTTTCTCTAATTTTTTGTTTCTCACGGGTTGGGAATTTGGTTTTATTCCCTACATAGTGAATAAAATTCATCAAAGACATAACCTCAGGCAGTAAGATTTTTGTTTTAGCTTCAGTAGAATTTAGTATTCATTTTGAAAATCATGGAACTCCACAATGTGTCAGCTTATGAAAAGTACGAATCAAAATATACCTGTTGTTTCTAGAGAAGAACTAAGATATCAACACAGATGCAGCCTCAGAGAACCTGAAGAATTAATGCATATGAGATTATGAATATTGTAATTTGTAGCTGAGAAAGTTAAACCAAAGCAATTGAAATGTCTCACTAATTGGAATCATAGAGCATGCCACATACTTTACTCTCCAACAGAGTCCAGCTTTCTGTAGTTACTCGAGGGGAGTATCAACTCATGAGTCTTTGGATGGGAAAAAAAAATCTCTGCCACTGTCTACCAGAAAGAGAATCATGACTCTGAACTCACAGGAAAAAATGGTCCCATTGGAAGGATCATTTCTAGACAGCTTGAATTTGTTGAGAAAACTAGGATCAAAGGCCTGCCATGATAGGTTTATCTCGTTTTGAAAATCATGGAACTACACAATGTGTCAGCTTATGAAAAGTACGAATCAAAATATACCTGTTGTTTCTAGAGAAGAACTAAGATATCAACACAGATGCAGCCTCAGAGAACCTGAAGAATTAATGCATGTGAGATTATGAATATTGTAATTTGTAGCTGAGAAAGGTAAACCAAAGCAATTGAAATGTCTTACTAATTGGAATCATAGAGCATGCCACATACTTTACTCTCCAACAGAGTCCAGCTTTCTGTAGTTCCTCGAGGGGAGTATCAACTCATGAGTCTTTGGATGGGAAAAAAAAAATCTGTCATGACAGTTCAGCAAATTAGCCAGTGAAAACAAACTCAATGTCCACAAAATTACTCAATTTACGAAATCTAGACCTGAAGAGATGCTTGCCTTTTAAGCATCATTTTTTCATGGCACTAATTAAGCAAGTGAGTCTTAAAATATTCCTCGTGATGACATGTTGAATCAGTGCCAGAGTCGAGACATACAGATAATCTGAAAGAAAGCAAGAAATTGTTATAATAATTAGAAAATTTAAAGAATATTTTTCCTATTTATTATGGATCAAAATAAAATTGGTATTTAGGCCTGCCATGACATAAATTGGTGTAATATTTTTTCAGCACAGGAAAGTGACAAATAATAAAAGATATTAATATTATGACTAGAAAGCTTCAATCACAGCCTACTTTCTTTAGAAGGAAATCATTTATAGGACAGAATAAGTACCTTCATTACAGAACTTGGTCGTCCACCACAATGCGTGGAATGTGAGCTATACGCTGCCAATCTTCCCCTTTCCAGAATTGGCATCGATTTTTCAGCAGGGGACAGTTGCTAATTTTTAGAAAAGAAATGGAGGTGGGAAGCCCCTCTTTTGGCAGGGATTGAAGATTCTAGCAGTCATTGATGCGTAATTTTTGAAGAGAGGTAAGCAGTTGAAGCCCCTTGCCATCTAGAGACTTGAGATTTGGGAGACTTTCAATTACAAGAGAGTTGAGAGTTGAGGGCAGCAGGCCTTCCTTTGGAAACGACACCAAGTCTTGGCATCCACCTCTAATGCTGAATTGTAAGAGAGAAGCCAGTCCTTGCAAGCCCCACTCCCACCTGGGGTGTGAGTTTGTCGCAGTTGTCAATTCTAAGTGAATTTATGCTGGACACAGAACCTCCAACTGGAAACAACAATAGGGGACAGTCTCGTAAAATTAGTTTCTCAAAAGAGCCGAGGGAGCACATCAACGACTTGAGCTTCTTGCAATGTAAGAACTCATAGCGTGTCAACTCGAAAGTTGGAAACTCAATAGATACGAGATCGTTGCAGGTATGGATTAGCAGTATATCGAGAGCTGGGAGAGATCCCTCTGAAATCAAAATGGATAGGGATTCAAGCTCCTCAATACCATAGATTTCAAGACGAGTCAACTTAGGGAAGACGCCAAATGAGAAGTCAGAGATAGATCTACAGTAACCACCTTCAATGTGCAATCGTTCAAGGAAGGGATGGTCGCATTTTAGGAACTCAGGAAGGAGGAAATGTAGTCTTCTACACGTAGTTATGCGTAGTGATTTCAATGAAGTGGGTAAACAACATCTGCACAAGGATCTGGAAAAGCAACAACGTTTGAGAATCAAGTGTTGAAGACAAGTGTTGTTTTGCATTATTCCCTCTAGTAGTGACTCCGCAGAGACGCATTTTAGAATTGTGAGCCCCCGCAGTCCCTGAGGTAGTTCCTTCCACTGTGAGATGTCTGAAATTTCAATTCCTGAAGTTTGCAGATGAGTGAAGTACTCATAAGGCGGGCTTCCAAACAGAACCTGACCACAATTGAGTATCTTAAATTCTCGAATGGCTGAAACCCTTGGAACTGAAGCCACAAGCTGCTGACATCCACAAATCTCAAGTTTCGTCAAGGAAGGAAGTTCGCAGGGTAATTCTCCAGTGAGGTTGGGGCACAGTGCCTTATGCAGAGCACCTGCAGATGAGGGAATGCTCCACCTTCGCCTCCTCCGAAAGATACCCATTCCTTCCACTGTCTCATCTTCTCAAAAACGAGAGTTTCAAGGGATGTGAAGGGCTTTACTGAGGAAGAATTATTGACATAGAAATCAGTACCAACTCTCTCTATGCCATGCATCCCTGAGATATAAAGGTGCTTAGCTGGCCGAGTGACGGCAAAGAAGAGCAATGTTGACAATTCTTGAGATTTAGGAACACCATTTCTAAGAACAAACGATCTCCTAACCAATCAGGGAATCTTGTACCCCCGTAGGAGTCAACGGTAAGCCTCTTGACATTTTCATGCGGTTGCAAGTTGTTGACTATGTCAATTCCATTTTGTAGAACATCAGAGTTGCTCTTCCACTCCAGCACCAAATCATCAACATACTTCTTATCCTTCAAATTTGCCTCCAAGGCATCCATACCACAAACCACATTCTGGAGTTCTGAAATGTGCAGCCTCCCTCTAATTTCTGAAAGCCCCCTGAGCTCTCCAATCCTACGACCACTTGTTTGACCCACAATAAATCTACTCAATTCTTGTAAATTTCTCAATTGACCAATATGATCAGGCATCTCTTTTATTCCAGAATCACGAATACAAAGATAACATAGGTTAATCAATTTCTTCAATCCATGAGGCAACTCACGGAGACAACGGCAATTAGAGAGTAGAATTATTTGTAAATTATGCAAACTACACACTGATTCTGGTAACCTTTTGATAGGTGTGTGAGAAAGGTTCAAAAAACGTAAACATTTTAAATTGCCAATTGAATCAGGCAAATCAACAATCCAATAACCAGACAAGGACAAAACACGGAGGCATCTAATATTTGGTATCACATCATGTAAAACCCTATTACTTAAGCAAGTCTGCATGAATAGTGGTTGGAATTTAAAGAAGGTTCTGAGGCATTTAACTTCAACAAGAGTCTCAAACTTTTCAAAGGAATCATATTCACTTACAAGGTGTGAGAAGTGACGAGTCTTCTTATACACATCATTCATCTTATCTTCCAAACATCGAGTACAAAAATCTCCATATACATGTTGAGCCATGTCATTTATAAGGTCATGCATTTCAAAACATGAGTCTCTGCTACTCGATTTAAGAAAAAATGACCTTGTCAATAATTCATGAAAGTACCAGTCCCCTATCTCTTCCATTCTTTTCTTGCTTTTTGGTTGTTGCAGAAAACCTTCTGCCATCCACAATAAAATCAACCCCTCCTTTCGGAACTGATAGCCCTTAGGAAAAATTGCACAATACGCGAAGCATCGCTTCAACTTTGAGGGGAGATGACAATAGCTTAACCGCAGAGTTGGAAGAAGTTCATCACTCGGCAAATCCCACATTTCACTCCTCAATATGTTATCCCATTCTTTTTCATCCATCTTATAGTGCAAAAGACCCCCAAGTGTTTTGATGGATAAAGGCAAGCCCTGGCACTTTTGCACGGTTTCTTTTACAATGGCCTCCAGTTTTGGATGTACTAGAGGATCTTCATTTTCAAATGCATGTTTTGTGAACAGCCGCCAACTATCTTCAAAGCATAGTTGTTCGAGATGATGAGTGTGATGCGCACGCATGGTTAATGCAACATTTGCATTGCGTGTGGTTACAATAAACTTACTACCACTTGCTCCAACTTTAAGCGGAGTTTGTAGCATGTCCCAGTTATTGTAGCTCTCATTCCAGACGTCATCCAGAACTATTAGAACCTTCCTCCCATTAAGGGACTCTCTTAGCTCCACTTGAAGCAGATTCAGTCATTTACATCACGAGTACAACTAAAAGCGGCTCCATTAGTGGCCTCAAGAATTGTTTTCGATATCCTGAAGAGATCAAATTCTTCGGATACACAGACCCAAGCTTTCATATCAAAATATGATTTTACCCTTTCATCATTATACAAAAGTTGTGCTAGGGCGGTCTTCCCAATGCCGCCCATGCCAACTTTGGCTATCACAGTTTTGACATGGCCACTTGCATTGTCTGAGAGCAACATGTCAATTATCTCCTCTTTACTACCCTCCCTGCCATAAACACCAGATTCATCCACCACAGAAGTGGACGACCATCTTTTTGCTAGTTTCTTACCAACAACTTCTTTCAACCCAAGAGCGTCTTTTTGTTGAGCAAGAAATTCTAATCTATCAAATATCTCCTCAACCCTGGACTCCACCCCATCACCAAATGGATTAAGAGAGGTCGAGATGGCGTTCCATACCTGAGTTCCACTAGTTTGGGAGTCAGACTCCGTCGTGCACCGAAGAGCTTCTGTAGCAATCTCTTCTAACAAGTCCTCCGCGTCGTAGGCAGCATCTTTAATCTCGTGGAGCCACTCTTTGATTGCTGGATTCTCACTCTGCTTCACCTCCGCATCATTGAGGATTGCATGGACAGTGAGCAATGTGATCTTCAACTTATTCAAGAGTGCAGCATTGAGTTTCTGTCCCCCGAAGAAGCTCAGGACCTCGCGAGAAGCCATCTTTTCCAACAAAACTTGAATAGAAGCTGTGAGCAATGCCTCTCCAACTGGAGCCATGTCTTTGCTTCGCAAAGAGAAGAGAAGTGGGTGAATGAGAGAAATCAAGTAGAAGCCTCGCAAAGAGAAGAGAAGTGGGTGAGTAGAGAGAAATCAAGTAGAAGCTTCGCAAAGAGAAGAGAAGTGGGTGAATTGAGAGAAATCAAGTAGAAGCTTCACAAAGAGAAGAGAAGTGGGTGGTGAATAAGAGAAATCAAGTAGAAGGTAAAAGAGAGTAGTTTTTGTTTCATGTATATGAAATGCACTGCAATATAATCTTTATTGGAAATGTCTGGTCTTTATTTTAAAATCTTCAATATGAAATGGAAACAATTATTGTTTTGTATAATTGTTGAATGCATGTATGTACCAAAGAGATCAATCTCTGCTAGAAATCGAATCTTTGGATAGTGGGGAACACCATTATTGTTTTGCATATTTTTAATCAATCAAAGGTTTATGAATGGGGATGTAATCTTAGAACAGCAAGAAAGGGTAGAGTAAATTGATTTTTAATCTTTTAGTAATTAATAATCAAAGTGGTAAATGAGTGAAATTCTGACTCACCGATTGATGATTATGTTAATCTTGATTGATCACAATCTTAAGGATTAGATATGAGTTAGATATGTACAAGATTGTAGGGATTATAAAAATTTTCTAACTTTTTTTGTTATAAGAGTCTCATAATCATTTGGTTTTTATAAAAAAAATATGGACTTGTCATACCTTCATTCAACAATCACGTTAAATTCAATAAAGCATATGAGCATGAGGTGTAG